>NC_081357.1:95514929-95712429 GCF_030684315.1 Stegostoma tigrinum
TGTTGAGAAAGGAGATCTGAGTCACAGCTTGTACTGATTGGGACAGTTCAGGAATGGCTTGTTTCTAAGGGAGTAACACTTGCGATTGCATGACGAAAAGGGCACTGATTAATTTGTAAATTGACTGAGACTTCATCAGTGCTTTTTAGTTGCTTAAATTTTTGTTTAATTTGGAAAGGTATGATGCAGGAACAGGCTCCTTTTTCCAGTCGTGGACACAACCCCAAGTGTGAATATGTGTAACTTCTAGCAAGTTTAGTTGAGCTACATTATTGGCATGACAAATTTATTGTTGCAGTAATTCCTATCACATTCAGAATTGTTTGACAAATTCTGTCCAAGTGCTGAGGAGTGAAAGGCAATGAGCTTCAACTTGTTCTCAGAGCGCTTGAGTTCTGTACTACTAAACAACTACTGTTCCTTTTATAATGAAGGGCCTAGGCCCGAAACGTCAGCTTTCTTGCTCCTCTTGGCCTGCTGTGTTCATCCAGTTCCACACCTTGTTATCACTGTTCCTTTTAAACAGTCTATTGGGATCATAAGTGACTGGTTGCCACTCTGCTTTGATGGGCTTTCTGCTGTCCAATGATCCCCTGATCTACTTTGAGGAACAGTGTGTTCAGAAGCATGGGGCACACACCACATTTCGTTTACTCTGGCCATGCAGTGAACATTACCAACACATCAACCACACATTCTGAACTGTGCTGACATGATCTGGGGAAAGTGGTCCATTCACCATGAGACTGATATGTCTACTTCAGAGGACTATTAAGAGTGAGCGTGTCTGTATGGAGTCACGTAGAGCCCCAGAATGGCAAAGGCAGTTTCCTTCTTTTTCATTCATCTACAGGATTTGGATGCCACTGGCCAGGCCAGAATTAATTGCCTATTCCTCAGTTGTGAGTCAACACCACATCGTTATGGGTCAGAGAATAGAATCCCTAAATTGTGGAAGCAGGCCATTTGGCCCAATGACTCCACACCAACTCCCTGAAGAGCATTTCACCCATCTTCCTGTACCCTGTCCCTGTAAACCTGCATTCCCCATGGCTAATACACCTAGCATGCACATCCCTGGATTAGCATGGCCAATCCACCAAACCTGCACATCTTTGGACTATGAAAGGAAACCGGAGCACCCGGAGGAAACCCACATAGACACTGAGTTCGACACCCCCCTGAGGGTGGCATTGAGCTCAGGTCCCTGAGCTAACTACTGAGCCACTGCGCTGCCCCCAGGCCTGGAGTCACATGTAGGCCAGACCAGGTAAAGTTGGCAGATTTCCTTCCTTAAAGGCATTAATGAACCAGTTGTGTTTTTACACCAAGCCGGGCAGTGCTGTGCTCGCTTTTACATGGAGCAGCTTCTCACACTCCATTTGTTGGGTCATTGGTTATAAATTCTCAAGGTGCTAGGCTAGGATTTGAGGCTCTTTCTCTGAATGATTAGCCTAGGCTCCATGGATTATATGTCTAGCAACAGAACCACAACACAGAGCTCGGCACAGCAGACTGACAGGTCACCACTCAGTGAATCAAATACTGGTATCCTTGGTGATTTGGATGTAAACAGAAGGGCACTTAGCATTTGGAGCAAAGAGAGGTCACGGGAAGTTAATGAAGCTCAGACAATTATTGCATGTGACGTTCCTGTTGCCAACCGACCGAGCTATTTATACTCAGGCACTGGAACACGAGTAGTGCTTCTGTGAGCTCTACTCAGCAGCATTTAGCTCAGCACCAAGGAAAGAGGGCTTGCATTTCTATAGCACCTATTGGACCCCTAAAAGCACTTCACAACCACTGAAGAGCTTTCTGAGTGTATCGCTAATGGCAAGAGAGGTGAAAGCTGATTGCACTGTGTGGGAGATGAGAAAGGAACTGGTCAGGGTTAGGGGTAAGGGCAGTGGGGACAGGCAGACAGCCAGCACTGTCATGGTAGGTTGAATGGTCTCCTTCTGTGCTCTAACCTTTCTATGACCAGAGGGGAGGGAAAGGTCAGAGGAGAAAGGGGAAAGGTCAGAGGAGGGGAAATGTCAGAGGTGGGGGGAAATTGTCAGAGGAGAGGGGAAGGTCAGAGGAAGGGAAAGGTCAGAGGAGAAGGGGAAAGGTCAGAGGAGATGGGGTAAGGTCAGAGGAGAAGGGGAAAGGTCAGAGGAGATGGGGGTAAGGTCAGAGAAGAAGGGGAAAGGTCAGAGGAGAAGGGGGAAGGTCAGAGGAGAAGGGGAAAGGTCAGAGGAGATGGGGGTAAGGTCAGAGGAGAAAGGGGTAAGGTCAGAGGAGATGGGGGAAGATCAGAGGAGAAGGGGAAAGGTCAGAGGAGATGGGGGTAAGGTCAGAGGAGAGGAGAGGTTGGGAGGGGAAAGGTGCCAAAGGGATACAGCCTGATTATTGAAAACTGTGGTCAGCAAATTGCTGTGAGAAATGTTGAAGCTGTAAGAGCCAGATGTCCAGTGACAGAGCTGTCAAAGCAATGAAAATAAAAGTGTGCCTGCCAGGAGTTGAAAATCCCTGATTTTACTCTGGAAGAGTTGAAAAGAACTGATTTTACTCTGGGAGAGTTGAAAATCCCTGATTTTACTCTGGGAGAGTTGAAAAGAACTGATTTTACATAGAACATAGAACATAGACCATAACAGCACAGTACATGCCCTTCGGCCCTCGATGTTGTGCCGACCTGTCATACCGATCTCAAGCCCATCTAACCTACACTATTCCATGTACGTCCATATGCTTATACAATGACGACTTAAATGCACCTAAAGTTGGCGAATCTACTACCGTTGCAGGCAAAGCGTTCCATTCCCTTACTACTCTGAGTAAAGAAACTACCTCTGACATCTGTCCGATATCTTTCACCCCTCAATTTAAAGCTATGCGCCCTTGTGCTTGCCGTCACCATTCTAGGAAAAAGGCTCTCCCTATCCACCCTATCTAATCCTCTGATTATTTTATGTTTCAATTAGGTCACCTCTCAACCTTCTTCTCTCTAATGAAAATAGCTTCAAATCCCTCAGCCTCTCCTCGTAAGACCTTCCCTCCATACCAAGCAACATCCTAGTAAATCTCCTCTGCACCCTTTCCAAAGCTTCCACATCCTTCTTATAATGCGGTGACCAGAACTGTACGCAATACTCCAAGTGCAGCCACACCAGAGTTTTGTACAGCTTCACCATAATCTCTTGGTTCCGGAACTCGATCCCTCTATTAGTAAAAGCTAAAACACTGTATGCCTTCTTAACAGCCCTGTCAACCTGGGTGGCAACTTTCAAGGATTTGTGTACATGGACACCGAGATCTCTCTGCTCATCTGCACTACTAAGAATCTTACCATTAGCCCAGTACTTTGCATTCTGGTTACTCCAAAGTGCATCACCTCACACTTGTCTGCATTAAACTCCATTTGCCACCTCTCAGCCCAGCTCTGCAGCTTATCTATGTCTCTCTGCAACCTACAGCATCCTTCGTCACTATCCACAACTCCACCGACCTTCATGTCGTCTGCAAATTTACTAATCCATCCTTCTACGCCCTCATCCAGGTCATTTATAAAAATGACAAACAGCAGTGGGCCCAACACTGACCCTTGCGGTACACCACTAGTAACTGGTCTCCAGGATGAACATTTCCCATCAACTACCACCCTCTGTCTTCTTTCAGCAAGCCAATTTCCGATGCAAACTGCTATATCTCCCACAATTCTATTCCTCCACATTTTGTACAATAGCCTACTGTGGGGAACCTTATCGAGCGCCTTGCTGAAATCCATATACACCACATCAACCGGTTTACTCTCATCTACCTGTTTGGTCACCTTCTCAAAGAACTCTAAGGTTTGTGAGGCACGACCTTCCCTCAACAAAACTATGCTGACTATCCCTAATCAATTTATTCTTTTCCAGATGATTATAAATCCTATCCCTTATAACGTTTTCCAACACTTTACCAACGTACTCTGGGAGAGTTGAAAAGAACTGATTTTACTCTGGGAGAGTTGAAAAGAACTGATTTTACTCTGGGAGACTTGAAAAGCACTGATTTTACTCGGGGAGAGTTGCGAGCTGATTTTTGTTTTGTAGAGGGAGAGTTGAAAATCCCTGATTCTAATGACTGGTAAAAGAGCCCCTCTGGTGAAGAGGGGATCATTTTTAAATGTACTGGGTTGTTGTGGTCAAGAATGTGTAGACTGATAGGGTGGAAGTATAATCAATTGCAACTTCCCAAAGACAGTTAGAAAATCGTTGGAAACAGGAAAGATTTATGGATTTGTGGGGAAAACTGGAGCAGGGGCTCAGTGGGACTGATAAGATAGCATTGTCAATGCCTCAACAAAGCTGCAATATAACTAGCATGGACTTCGTTCTCCGTTCTGAGGAAGTGTTACCGGACCCGAAACGTTAACTCCGCTTTCTCCTCCACAGATGCTGCCAGACCCACTGAGCTTTTCCAGCAACTTTGTTTTTGTTCCTGATTTACAGCATCCGCAGTTCTTTTGTTTTTTTAAATTATGGACTTCGTTCTGACCGCCTTTTCCAACCTGGGATTCTCACAGAATCTCCTCTTACATATTTAACAAATTAACAAGGGCCAGTATGAGAAATCACGTTCATTGATGTAAATAAAAAATAGCCTGACAGTGGCCGATCATTCAACATCAAATGAAAGCAAGTTTGAGGGCTGAATGGTCTCCTTTCTGTTCATGTGTTCCTCTGTAAATGATTATTGTAGGATTTGTGTAGGGACACGTTTGGAACCTCCTCCTATTCAGAGTACATATTGCCACAGACTGTCAAAACTGAGTCTCACATTCCAATCACTTAATCTGCCCACCCTTTCTCCCCCAGCACTCCATCCGCAAGCCCCCCACCCCCTCTGTTTAATAAATGCAACTCCCACCACACTTCACGTCAGCTCTGCTGAAGAGTCAGCTAGGCTTGAAACGTTGGCTTGCTCTCTCTCTACTGGATGCTGCCTGCCCCACTGTGATTTCCAGTGTTTTTTGACTTTAGCACCGATTCCAGCAACTGCAGCAATTTGCTCCTACAGGATTGAGTCTCGATTCGGTGTCCAGGTAGAATGACAAGTCCGCAAGCAGATGCCTGCCCAAGACTTCCAGGGAAGATTCAGCAGCTGATTTTCTGACTCATTCCTCCAGCAGCACTTGGAACCGCTGTACAACTGTGAACAAGAAAGAATCTAGCCATTGCACTGGCTCTCCAATCAGAGCTGCACTAGTAATAGTTAAAGTCAATGTGTGGGCTGTCCTTGCTGCTTACTATGTCTTTGTATGCAGCACATTCCCATACATACAGTATAGGGCCCACTGGGGACTATTGTACACTCATAGAACTGCATAGTGCAGAAGGAAACCATTCACCCTTTCTGCCTGTCCTTCTTCTTTGAAGGAACCAGTCAATTTATGCTAGTATTTTTAGGGCAGGCACAGAAATAAAAACAGAAACTGCTGGAAAAGCTCAGCAGGTCTAGCAGCATCTGTGGAGAGAAATCAGCGTTAATGTTTTGGATCCAGTGAGCCTCCATCAGAACATCACAGAATACAAGCTGTAGCCCTGCTTCTGGCCAAGGCCCCAAACTCTTACCCAAAGCCCGTGCCTCTGAGCTGAGCAAGACAGGCCCGTGGGCCACAGGGTCCAGTTAATGGGCCTTGATGTGTTTTCCCTATTACCCCCACCCCTCTCTCTGCCAGCTGTCTTCCCATAACTCTGTGAGTTTCACTTTTCACACATTTATCCAGTTCCCTTCTTCCCTTCATTCCAGATGACAGAACTATTTCCTCCCTCTCCCACACGCACACACACACACACACACACACACATACACACACACACTCTCTGCCCCCCCACCCACACACACACACACACACTCTCTGGCCCCCCACCTCACACACACACACACACACACACACACACACACTCACACACTGCCCGCTCCCCCCAACACACACACACTGCCTGCTCCCCCCAACACAGACACAGACAGACAGACACACACACACACACACACTCTCTCAGTGCCCCCCCCCACACACACATTCTCTGTCTGCCCTACCTCCCCCCCACCCACCCCCCCACACACACTCTCCTACAGACACACACACATTCTCTCCTACAGACACACACACTCTCTCCTACAGACACACACACAAAAACACACACATACTTTCTCTCTTACACATACTCTCTCCTACACAAGCACACACACACAAACCTCTCCTACATACACACACTCTCCTACACATGCACACACACACACACACACACACACACACACACACAGTCTCCTACAGACAGACACACATTCTCTCCTACAGACACACACACACACACACACACACACACACACTCTCTTACACACACTCTCTCCTACACACACACATACGCTCACTCACTCCTACACACACACACTCTCTCTCCCACACATACACACACACTCTCCTACACATACACACACACTCTCGTGCACACACACACGCACTCGCTCTCCCCCACACACACACACAAACTCCCACACACACACTCTCCTACACACACACTCTCCCACATAAAAACAAACACTCTCCCATACACAAACAAATGCACTCACACACATACATACACACACATAGAGACACATACATGGCTTTAATGTGGATCACTCCTGTCTCTGTGACTTCCTGGGTTACCCATCCTCCATCAACTCAAAGTGCTCCTCCCTCTTCATTCGATATAATTCACTAGAGAAATCTCTCCTTCAGGCTTAGATAGTAGGAACTGCCGATGCTGGAGTCTGAGATAACAAGGTGCAGAGCTGGAGGAAAACAACAGGCCAGGCAAAATTAAAGGAGAAGGAAAGCTGACTTTTTGAGTCAGGACCCTTCTTCAGAAAACCCTTCAGAAATTTCTGAAGAAGCGTCCCAACCCAAAACATCAGCTTTCATGCTCCTCTGATACTGCCTGGCCTGCTGTGGTCATCCATCTCCACACTGTGTTATCTCCTTCAGGCTCTCTGTTCTAAGGTGGATAAATGCAGCTTCTACAGTCCCTGCACATAACTGATGTCCCTCATCTCTGGCACCATTCCAAGTCCCGTCACTCCTGTTCCATCTCCAAGGCCTCAAAGTCCTTCTTAAAGTGTGGAGCTGGAGAACCACCCACTGGAGACAGAGGCTATGCTCCACTCTGGAAGCATTTGCCCTCCCCATCACTGTGCCTCACGCCTTTACCCCCCTGCCCGCATCTTCCAGGGCTCTGCTTCCACTTGCCCCTCACCCCTTGTGCATTCACCGAACCCGCATTTCCCTAGCACTATTCACAGCTGTAGGGCATCAAAAGGCACTCTTCAGCTGGCAAAGTGTAACCACGCTGGAAATGTGGCAGCCCAATGTGCGCACAGCAAGATCCCGCAGAAAGCAGTGCAGAAACGAACAAAGTAATCTGCGTTAGCCATGTTGGTTGGTGGATAGATATTGGTTAAGACACAGGGGAGAACGCCCCTTGGAAATATTACCCTGGGGTGTCTGCCATTTCACCTGAAAGGGCAGACAAAACCTCGGGTTGACGTATCACTTGAAAGGCAGCAGTAGCTCACTTTTCTAGTTGCCAGTGAGCCCAAAGTTGTCAAATTGGGCCCTGAGGCCATGATCCTCTGAAACAAGGCAGCAAACCACTGACCCACACTGACAAAAGCTGGCATTACCCTCGGTTCTTTGGCCCTCAGTGATGAAAGTGTTCCTTTATTTCAAAGGAAGGCTGGTATCTGCAGCCAACTCACTTGGGAACTGCTTCCTTTCCTGAAGCACGGCTCTAAGTGCGCTGTCGTTTTCGTATGTGCCATAATATGAGGGCTGCAATGTACTAATATCAGAGACAATGTCCTCGTGGCAATATCATTGGATCATTTATCCTGAGGGCCAAGGTTCCAATCCTGCCCTTGCAAATGGTGGAATTTGAATTCAACAAAAATCTGGAATGAAGACTGTAACGATGACCAAGAAGCCATTGCCAACTGTCGGAAAAACCCATCTGGTTCACTAATGCCCTTTAGGGAAGGAAACTGCAATCCTTATCCGGTCTGGCCTACACGTGACTCCAGACCCACAGCAATGTGGTTGACTGGGATGGACAATAAATGCTGACCTAGCCGGCGATGCTCTCATCCCGCGAGTGAATAAATAATAAAAGGAAGAGTAGGCCACGGTTAGGGGTCTCACAGGTAGACATCACCTCAGAAGACTGTGGTTCCCATCGTGGTGAGGGAGACATTTATTTTAGCTGGATGTTTCTTCACAGTGCCTGGGCTGACACGTATCCCTCAGCCACGATCACAAAAACAGATTGCCAATTCATAATTTCATTGATCTTTTGTGGGAGCTTACTGTGCATAAATTGGTATTAGCATTCCATCTGTTACAAACCCCATTGAGTGGTACCTTGTTGACTGTAAAACGTTTTAGAAAATCTCTGAGTGTGTAAAAGGCGCCAGAGAAATGCCAGTCTTTATTGTCTACTTTCAGCTGAGTCACTCAATGCGCAACACAATGGCCAGATCAATCTGACAAACAGGGTAAGTGATTACTGAGCTCCGGTTTCCATGGCTGCAGCACTCTCCCAACACTCCCAGCTCAACAATAAACATGTCTGCAGCCAACTTTAGCCGTGATACTAGCACAGAATCTACTCACTAACACCCAGATTAGAACAAATCTGCTTCATCACGGCCAACTGGCTGTGGAAGGTGGAAATCTGAAACACAAGCAGAAAATGCCGGAAACATTCAGCATCTGTAGGAAGAGAAACACAGTCTGCTTTTCAGGTCAAGGACGTTTCATTAGCGTTGGCTGTTACAGATCCAACAATCTGTACAGGGGCAAGGACAGAGTTCAGGGGAGAAAACATATAAAGAGGAGGTCCAGGATGGTGTGAAATACTGGAGAGATTAAAGTGCACACGAAAAAATAGACGATGCGAAAAGAGGCTGCAAAGGGCCAACAAAAGTAACAAAAGATGGAATAGAATGAACAGGAGGCTATTCTACCCATCAAACTTGTTCCGCTGTTCAATCAGATCATAGTTAAAGATCTGTGTCTCTACTCCAGAAAGAGGGATTTCGGAGGCCTGATTATGAATAGGATATCCAAGAGGCAATATTGGCGGTATATAGGAGGAGGATATGTGAAGGATATATACAAGGGAGCTTTAACAGTGAGAATATCAGAGGGGGGCTGTCAGTAGGTATATTATGGGTAATACTGAAGTGGATATATCAGAGGAAGATAATAAAATGTGAGGCTGGATGAACACAGCAGGCCAAGCAGCATCTCAGGAGCACAAAAGCTGACGTTTCGGGCCTGGACCCTTCATCAGAGAGGGGGATGGGGAGAGGGAACTGGAATAAATAGGGAGAGAGGGGGAGGCGGACCGAAGATGGAGAGTAAAGAAGATAGGTGGAGAGAGTGTAGGTGGGGAGGTAGGGAGGGGATAGGTCAGTTCAGGGAAGACGGACAGGTCAAGGAGGTGGGATGAGGTTAGTAGGTAGATGGGGGTGCGGCTTGGGGTGGGAGGAAGGGATGGGTGAGAGGAAGAACCGGTTAGGGAGGCAGAGACAGGTTGGACTGGTTGTGTGGTGCAGTGGGGGGAGGGGACGAACTGGGCTGGTTTAGGGATGCAGTAGGGGAAGGGGAGATTTTGAAACTGGTGAAGTCCACATTGATACCATTAGGCTGCAGGGTTCTCAGGCGGAATATGAGTTGCTGTTCCTGCAACCTTCGGGTGGCATCATTGTGGCAGTGCAGAAGGCCCATGATGGACATGTCATCTAGAGAATGGGAGGGGGAGTGGAAATGGTTTGCGACTGGGAGGTGCAGTTGTTTGTTGCGAACTGAGCGGAGGTGTTCTGCAAAGTGGTCTCCAAGCCTCCGCTTGGTTTCCATCTCAGGCAACCAGCTTGTAACTGATGTCCATTTCAAGCCCACCGACTCCCACAGCTAACTAGAATACACCTCCTCCCACACACCCTCCTGCAAAAATTCCATCCCCTATTCCCAATTCCTCCGCCTCTGCCGCATCTGCTCCCACGATGAGGCATTCCACTCCCGCACATCCCAGATGTCCAAGTTCTTCGAGGACCGCAACTTCCCCCCACAGTGGTCGAGAACGTCCTTGACCACGTCTCCCGCGTTTCCCGCAACACATCCTTCACACCCCACCCCCGCCACAACTGGCCCAAGAGGATCCCCCTCATTCTTACATACCACCCCACCAACCTCCGGATAAAACACATCATCCTCCGACACTTCCGCCATCTACAATCCGACCCCACCACCCAAGACATTTTTTCATCCCCACCCCTGTCTGCTTTCCGGAGAGACCACTCTCTCCGTGACTCCCTTGTTCGCTCCACACTACCCTCCAACCCCACCACACCCGGCACCTTCCCCTGCAACCGCAGGAAATGCTACACTTGCCCCCACACCTCCTCCCTCACCCCTATCCCAGGCCCCAAGATGACATTCCACATTAAGCAGAGGTTCACCTGCACATCTGCCAATGTGGTATACTGCATCCACTGTACCCGGTGTGGCTTCCTCTACATTGGGGAAACCAAGCGGAGGCTTGGAGACCGCTTTGCAGAACACCTCCGCTCAGTTCGCAACAAACAACTGCACCTCCCAGTTGCAAACCATTTCCACTC
The DNA here is from genome assembly GCF_030684315.1 of Stegostoma tigrinum. Taxonomy (NCBI): domain Eukaryota; kingdom Metazoa; phylum Chordata; class Chondrichthyes; order Orectolobiformes; family Stegostomatidae; genus Stegostoma; species Stegostoma tigrinum. The sequence goes on from NC_081357.1 coordinate 95,525,622, forward strand.
CCCCTCCCATTCTCTAGATGACATGTCCATCATGGGCCTCCTGCACTGCCACAATGATGCCACCCGAAGATTGCAGGAACAGCAACTCATATTCCGCTTGGGAACCCTGCAGCCTAATGGTATCAATGTGGACTTCACCAGTTTCAAAATCTCCCCTTCCCCTACTGCATCCCTAAACCAGCCCAGTTCGTCCCCTCCCCCCACTGCACCACACAACCAGCCCAGCTCTTCCCCCCCACCCACTGCATCCCAAAACCAGTCCAACCTGTCTCTGCCTCCCTAACCTGTTCTTCCTCTCACCCATCCCTTTCTCCCACCCCAAGCCGCACCTCCATCTACCTACTAACCTCATCCCACCTCCTTGACCTGTCCGTCTTCCCTGGACTGACCTATCCCCTCCCTACCTCCCCACCTATACTCTCTCCACCTATCTTCTTTACTCTCCATCTTTGGTCCGCCTCCTCCTCTCTCCCTATTTATTCCAGTTCCCTCTCCCCATCCCCCTCTCTGATGAATGGTCCAGGCCCGAAACGTCAGCTTTTGTGCTCATGAGATGCTGCTTGGCCTGCTGTGTTCATCCAGCCTCACATTTTATTATCTTGGAATTCTCCAGCATCTGCAGTTCCCATTATCTCTGATATCAGAGGAAGATTTTGGAGGAGATTATTAGATGGGTGATATTATTGGGAGAATATTAGAAGGGCGATATTGGACAGAGATATCATAGGCAGAGATCACAGGGGAGATATTGGAATGGGATGGCAGAGCGGAATATTAAATAACAGATTTTGCGTGGGTTTATTGTGGGGTATATTGGAAGGGTGATTAGAAGAATGACATTAGAGAGAGGTTTTTAGACCAGAATATTGGAGGGGAAGCATTGAAGAAGAAATCAGCAGGGATAGGGAATTTCACGACAATGTCAGATCTATATGGAAGGATGGTTATAGGCCACATACTGGGGAGGGTTATCAGAGGGGAAGTGTTAGAGGGGGCTATGGGATGTTTGGTAAAATCCACTGTCTGTATAACTGTGTGCTTTTGAAATCTGACACTGGATGTTCCAATCAGAAATAATGGGAACTGCAGATGCTGGAGAATCCAAGATAACAAAGTGTGGAGCTGGATGAACACAGCAGGCCAAGCAGCATCTCAGGAGCACAAAAGCTGGACGTTTTGGGCCTAGGCCCTTCATCAGAGAGGGGGATGGGGAGAGGGTTCTGGAATAAATAGGGAGAGGGGGGAGGCAGACCGAAGATGGAGAGAAAAAAAGATAGGTGGAGAGGAGAGTATAGGTGGGGAGATAGGGAGGGGATAGGTCAGTCCAGGGAAGACGGGCAGGTCCAGGAGGCGGGATGAGGTTAGTAGGTAGGAAATGGAGGTGCGGCTTGAGGTGGGAGGAAGGGATGGGTGAGATGAAGAACAGGTTAGGGAGGCGAGGACAGTCTGGGCTGGTTTTGGGATGCAGTGGGGGAAGGGGAGATTTTGAAGCTTGTGAAGTCCACATTGATACCATTGGGCTGTAGGGTTCCCAAGCGGAATATGAGTTGCTGTTCCTGCAATCTTCGGGTGGCATCATTGTGGCACTGCAGGAGGCCCATGATGGACATGTCGTCTAAGGAATGGGAGGGGGAGTTAAAATGGTTCACGACTGGGAGGTGCAGTTGTTTATTGTGAACTGAGCGGAGGTGTTGTGCAAAGCGGTCCCCAAGCCTCCGCTTGGTTTCCCCAATGTAGAGGAAGCCACATCGGATACAGTATACTACACTGGCAGATGTGCAGGTGAACATCTGCTTAATAGTGAAAGTCACCTTGGGGTCTGGGATGGGGGTGGGAGGAGGCGTGGGAGCAGGTGTAGCACATCCTGCAGTTGCAGGGGAAGGTGCCGGGTGTGGTGGTGTTGGAGGGGAGTGTGGAGCGAACAAGGGAGTCACGGAGAGAGTGGTCTCTCCGGAAAGCGGACAAGGGTGGGGATGGGAAAATGTCTTGGGTGGTGGGGTCGGATTGTAGATGGCGGAAGTGTCGGAGGATGATGCGTTGTATCCGGAGGTTGGTGGGGTGGTATGTAAGAATGAGGGGGATCCTCTTGGGCCAGTTGTGGCGGGGGTGGGGTGTGAAGGATGTGTTGCGGGAAACGCGGGAGACGCGGTCAAGGGCTTTCTCGACCACTGTGGGGGAAGTTGCGGTCCTTGAAGAACGTGGACATCTGGGATGTGCGGGAGTGGAATACCTCATCCTGGGAGCAGATGCGGCAGAGGCGGAGGAATTGGGAATAGGGGATGGAATTTTTGCAGGAGGGTGGGTGGGAGGAGGTGAATTCTAGGTAGCGGTGGGAGTCATTGGGCTTGAAATGCACATCAGTTTGTAGGTGGTTGCCTGAGATGGAGACTGAGAAGTCCAGGAAGGTGAGGGATGTGTTGGAGATGGCCCAGGTGAACTTGAGGTTGGGGTGGAAGCTGATGGATGTTCCAATGTTGGTTACATTTGATTCTGCCTAGAACTAATGACAGGGATTTTTATAGATTTTTAAGGGATTATTCAGATAAATTCAAAGGTTAGTGGACCATAATCAATCGGGTCAGTCAGTAAGTTCATCAAGAAAAGGGGTAGAGTCTCCCTGCTGCTGAAGTGCTCCTGTTAGCTGTGTCAGATCAAGGAAGGCCTGGGGCACCTATTAGTTCAGTGATGCTAAAGAGAAGTGGCAGCTAGAAATCGGTCAGAGAGAGCTAAAGAAGATAGCATAATCAGCTAAAGTTCTGTCATCAGAAACTAGAAGGCCATTCAAGTCCCGGGAGCTAATTGGTAGCTGTGGGTTGGGGCTGGAAGAAGCCCAGGAGTGATATTTGCTTGAAATTGTTGAGAAAAATTGAACAAACAGGAATTTAAGGTGTGGTGCCCTAGCTGTGTATTAAAATGCTGAAATTTTGCTTGCTTTTAGGCACTTGTGTGCAGTCTCAGGAATCCTGGGGAACTCAGTCTCAGAAAAAGAGATTGAACTACAGGGTGTGAGCATTCCATGTCAGAACAGCTGTAACTGAGTTCCAAGGCAGGATCTTTGGAAATGAAAGATTGAAATCCCTTGTGAAGGGAACAAAATTTTAACTAGATTTGGTAATGCAGAGTGTCACCAATGTCTGAGTGGGTTGCTGAAAATCTGGGATCTGTCTTGACGGCCATAATTGCTATTTCATGTGCTCTGCAGAGTGTTTGACCATATTTGATTGTTAATTTGTTCTTATTGTATCAGTTATATACATATAATGGATTGTTTTACTTTTCAAACTTTGCTATGGGATTGAGTAATGGGAAACATGAGAGGGTGAATATTGAGGGGATAAGGTCAGGTATGGGAAGGTGGATATTGGGGGGAAATGGTTGGGTGTGGGAGACTGGATATTGGGGGAATATGGTTGGGTGTATGGGGTGGATATTGGGGAGGATTTTGAAGATGGGTTATGGAAGGTAGGTGTTGGGGTGATGTGTTTGGATATGGGATATAGGAAGGGGCTTAGCAATGCAGGCCATACTGGGCACATGCAGAAACAGCTGAGTTGCATTTACTGGGCAAAAGATAGCCTGGGAAATGCTCAGAGTGTGCCAGCATATATTGTGCGCTCATGTCCCTGCCCCACTGAAAGTGAGGAGAAAGGGAAAGAGAAAGAAAGACAGTAATGTGGGAAGAAAGAAAGCGATAACAAGTAAATTATTGCGTTGTTATAGCACTTTTCACAACTGCAAGTGAGATAACGTGCCTGTGACGCAATGAAGTGCCTTTTTTGAGTGGATTACTGTGTAATGTAGGAAATGAGACAGCCAATGTGCACACAGTAAGATCCCACAAGCAGTAATGTAAACATTGATCTTTTTTTCAGTGTTGATTGTGGGAATAAGGGACTGTCCACTCCAGGGAGAGCTCAATTTGCATTGAAAAATCCACTGGGATCTTTTACGTAGAGCCTAGAGGGTAAAGGAGGGAAGTACCTTCCTGGCAATTCAATACTGTTTGCTCCCTGAGGCTTTAATGTACTCTTTGTAACAGAAGTGACACGGACTGTGTAATTGTGTAAACACAGTGTCGGAAAAACTTCCCATTCCCTCTTTGCTATTATTTTTGGAGATAGTAGGAACTGCAGATGCTGGAGAATCTGAGATAACAAGGTGTAGAGCTGGATGAACACAGCAGCCCAAGCAGCATCAGAGGAGCAAGAAGGCTGATTATTCGGTGAAGAAGGGCCTAGGCCCGAAACGCCAGCCTTCCTGCTCCTCTGATGCTGCCTGGCCTGCTGTCTTCATTCAGGTCTACACTTTGCTCTTATTTTCATTGTCCTTGTAAACCACTCAAAATATTGTGATACTTATGGAGCTCTGTATCCTCACACATTCAGGGAATGATTGATCTGAACCCCTCATTTGCTCTGTTCATCCCCTACATTATATCAGTATATTTTTACTCCCATTCCCAAATTTCCTTCCAGTAACTATCATCTTGCCTTTCCCAGCATTTGGAAAACTACTAGATAATAGGACTGGAGCATCTTAGGAGCAGGAAAGTTGGTGTTTCGGGCCTAGACCCTTCTAGGTCCATAACGTCAGCCTTCCTGCTCCTGAGATGTTGCTTGGCCTGCTGTGTTCATCCAGCTCCACACTTTGTTATCTCAGATTCTCCAGCATCTGCAGTTCCCATTATTTCTGGATAGTAGGACTGTTGGAATTGTTTATAATGTTCCCTCTTCATTTTGCTGCTGACTGCGTCAGTGATATTTATGAGTTGAGAGTCTGTTTGGATTGATAACTTTAAGTTTGATTGTTTTTATCCTCTAAGCCTCTGCTGTACTTCTGTTGCCTGTCTGTGTCTGTTTTATTGCCCATTTATGGCTTTTCTGTATCACAATTCCAAAACCACTTCCCCTCTACCCACTGCATCCCAAAACCAGTCCAACCTGTCTCTGCCTCCCTAACCTGTTCTTCCTCTCACCCGTCCCTTCCTCCCACCCCAAGCCGCACCTCCATCTACCTACTAACCTCATCCCACCTCCTTGACCTGTCCGTCTTCCCTGGACTGACCTATCCCCTCCCTACCTCCCCACCTATACTCTCCTCTCCACCTATCTTCTTTACTCTCCATCTTCGGTCTGCCTCCCCCTCTCTCCCTATTTATTCCAGAACCCTCACCCCATCCCCCTCTCTGATGAAGGGTCTAGGCCCGAAACGTCAGCTTTTGTGCTCCTGAGATGCTGCTTGGCCTGCTGTGTTCATCCAGCCTCACATTTTATTATCCAAAACCTTTCTTGCTGGTTTTGGTAAGACAACAAGAATCCTTCAACAGCAGTTTCCAAACTCACAACCACCTCCATCTAGAAGGACAAGGGCATAAGAAACATGGGAACATGCAAGCCCCTCCAAGCAACCCATCATCCTGACTTAAAATATAACGACATTCCTTTGGTGTTGCTGGGTCAAAATCCTGGAATTCCCTCCCTAAGGGCATTGTGGGTCTACCTACAATATGTGCGCTGCAGCGGCTCAAGAAGCCAGCTCACCACCATCTGAAAGACAGCTAGGGACGGTCAAGAAATTTTGGTCCAGACAGCAACACCACATCCCACAAAGAAATAAGTAAAAGAATCTTGCCCTGCCCAGTTTGTACCCGCATAACTCTCATAGTATTCACCAATCTAGTTCCATTGTGTAACCTGGAGTCCTGTACCGAGAATTCCCCTCCATAGCCTGCCTTCAATTTCAATGAGTATATTTATAAAACGGTCTATTTTCTTTCAATCCCGTTCAACATCTCTCTGGAGTGTTCATGCATCCCATCGCCATGGTAACACCTAGCCAGACAAGAATAACTGCAGCAAATCAAACAGGACATTGTGAACACTGAGGAGAAATGCCAGGGGTGCAGCAGAGAAAGGCCTAGTCCTGGAAAGGGGGGCAATTGTATTGTGAATCCCAGTCTCACACCAGCAGAATTCTTCAGAGAAAACTGAGATATCAAATCTTACAAGATGTGTCCTTGTAGGTGGGACAAACAAACCTTTGCAATTGGTGCCGCTGACAACTCCATTCAAATGTTCCTTTCCTCCAGACTTGATCAGTCAAATGGTCGCCGACTGGCCTCCCATCTTCTCCCCTCTGTAAACTTGAACTGATCCGAAGTGCTGCTGCCCCCAGGTCATAATTCACACCAATTCCCATTCCTCCCAATACCCACATACTCACTGCCCCCATGTCTTAATTCACAACAATTCCCATTCCTCCCAATACCCACATACTCACTGTCCCCATGTCTTAATTCACAACAATTCCCATTCCCCAATACCCACGTTCTCACTGTCCCCATGTCTTAATTCACACCAATTCCCATTCCCCCAATACCCACATACTCACTGTCCCCATGTCTTAATTCACAACAATTCCCATTCCCCAATACCCACGTTCTCACTGCCCCCATGTCTTAATTCACAACAATTCCCATTCCCCCTATACCCACATACTCACTGTCCCCATGTCTTAATTCACACCAATTCCCATTCCCCCTATACCCACATACTCACTGTCCCCATGTCTTAATTCACACCAATTCCCATTCCCCCTATACCCACATACTCACTGTCCCCATGTCTTAGTTCACAACAATTCCCATTCCCCAATACCCACATACTCACTGTCCCCATGCCTTAATTCACAACAATTCCCATTCCTCCTAATACCCACATACTCACTGCCCCCATGTCTTAATTCACAACAATTCCCATTCCCCAAATACCCACATACTCACTGCCCCCATGTCTTAATTCACAACAATTCCCATTCCCAAATACCTACAGACTCACTGCTCGCGTGTCTTAATTCACAACAATTCCTATTCCCCCTATACCCACATACTCACTGTCCCCAAATCTTAATTCACAACAATTCCCAATCCCAAATACCTACATACTCACTGCTCGCATGCCTTAATTCACAACAATTCCCATTCCCCAATACCCACGTTCTCACTGTCCCCATGTCTTAATTCACACCAATTCCCATTCCCCCAATACCCACATACTCACTGTCCCCATGTCTTAATTCACAACAATTCCCATTCCCCAATACCCACGTTCTCACTGCCCCCATGTCTTAATTCACAACAATTCCCATTCCCCCTATACCCACATACTCACTGTCCCCATGTCTTAATTCACACCAATTCCCATTCCCCCTATACCCACATACTCACTGTCCCCATGTCTTAGTTCACAACAATTCCCATTCCCCAATACCCACATACTCACTGCCCCCATGTCTTAATTCACACCAATTCCCATTCCCCCCAATACCCACATACTCACTATCACCAAGTCTTAATTCACAACAATTCCCATTCCCCCCAATACCCACATACTCACTGCCCCCATGTCTTAATTCACAACAATTCCCATTCCCCCCAATACCCACATACTCACTATCACCAAGTCTTAATTCACAACAATTCCCATTCCCCCAATACCCACATACTCACTGTCCCCATGTCTTAATTCACAACAATTCCCATTCCCCCTATACCCACATACTCACTGCCCCCATGTCTTAGTTCACAACAATTCCCATTCCCCAATACCCACATACTCACTGCCCCCAAATCTTAATTCACAACAATTCCCATTCCCCCTATTCCCACATACTCACTGCCCCCATGTCTTAGTTCACAACAATTCCCATTCCTCCTAATGCCCACATACTCACTGCCCCCATGTCTTAATTCACACCAATTCCCATTCCCCCCAATACCCACATACTCACTATCACCAAGTCTTAGTTCACAACAATTCCCATTCCCCAATACCCACATACTCACTGTCCCCATGTCTTAATTCACAACAATTCCCATTCCCCCCAATACCCACATACTCACTATCACCAAGTCTTAATTCACAATTCCCATTCCCCCTATACCCACATACTCACTGCCCCCATGTCTTAATTCACAACAATTCCCATTCCCCCTATACCCACATACTCACTGCCCCCATGTCTTAGTTCACAACAATTCCCATTCCCCAATACCCACATACTCACTGCCCCCAAATCTTAATTCACAACAATTCCCATTCCCCCTATTCCCACATACTCACTGCCCCCATGTCTTAATTCACAACAATTCCCATTCCCCCCAATACCCACATACTCACTGTTCCCATGTCTTAATTCACAACAGTTCACATTCCCCCAATACCCACATACTCACTGCCCCCATGTCTTAATTCACAACAATTCCCATTCCCCCAATACCCACATACTCACTGCCCCCATGTCTTAATTCACAACAATTCCCATTCCCAAATATTTACATACTCACTGCTCGCATGCCTTAATTCACTACAATTCCCATTCCCCCTATTCCCACATTCTCACTGCCGCCATGTCTTAATTCACAACAATTCCCATTCCCCAATACCCACATACTCACTGCCCCCAAATCTTAATTCACAACAATTCCCATTCCCCCTATTCCCACATACTCACTGCCCCCATGTCTTAGTTCACAACAATTCCCATTCCTCCTAATGCCCACATACTCACTGCCCCCATGTCTTAATTCACAACAATTCCCATTCCTCCAATACCCACATACTCACTGTTCCCATGTCTTAATTCACAACAGTTCACATTCCCCCAATACCCACATACTCACTGCCCCCATGTCTTAATTCACAACAATTCCCATTCCCCCAATACCCACATACTCACTGCCCCCATGTCTTAATTCACAACAATTCCCATTCCCAAATATTTACATACTCACTGCTCGCATGCCTTAATTCACTACAATTCCCATTCCCCCAATACCCACATACTCACTGCCCCCATGTCTTAATTCAGAACAATTCCCATTCCCCCTATAGGCACATACTCACTGCCCCCATGTCTTAGTTCACAACAATTCCCATTCCTCCTAATACCCAAATTCTCACTGCCCCCATGTCTTAATTCACACCAATTCCTATTCCCCCAATACCCACATACTCACTGCCCCCATGTCTTAGTTCACCACAATTCCCATTCCCCCAGTAACCACATACTCACTGCCCCCATGTCTTAGTTCACAACAATTCCCATTCCCCCAATACCCATGTACTCAGTGCCCCCATGTCTTAGATCACAACAATTCCCATTCCCCCAAATACCCACATACTCACTGCCCTACATTGTGTCTGAACATTCGATGACCTCATCCCTGCCTGTCTCCATAACCTCCAGCAGCCCTATAACCCTCTGGGATATCTGTGGTCTTCCAATTTTCATCTGTTACATATTCCCATTTTAATCACTGCGTCTTCTAAAATTCAGGAATATTTCCCTAATGTCCTCAATTTTAATTCATAGGACAATCCCGTCATGTCTGAAACCAATGATCTTTTGTGGCATAAAGTTTCTAAGGCGAGCAAAATTGCATGCAGTACACTGAATATGACCTCCCTAATCCCTGTATAATGATGGTATAACACTTGAGTTCTTACACTCAAACCTCTTTGTAACGAAAGCCAACATTCCATTTGCCTTCCTAACGCTTGCTGTGCCTGCATCTGAAATTCCTGTTTTGTTTATTCATTCACTCACAGGATGAGGGCTAGGCCAGTCCATCCCAAATTGCCCAGAAGGCACTTAAGAGTCAATCACATCGCTGTAGGTGTGCCAGGCCAGGTAAGGATTGTAGTTTCCCTCCCCAAAGGACCTTACTGAGCTTGATGGGTTTAACCTGACAATGGTTTCATGATCAACATCAGACTTGCAATTCCAAATTTTAATTGAAGTCAAATGCCGCGGTCTGGCATGTTGGGGTTGTGAACCCACATCCGCAGAGCGTTGCCTGGGCCCCTGTAATAACAGTCTAGCGACGATGTCACTTGGCAGTTACCTCACGCAAGGGGAGCCAGCTGTTTCTGAATGTAAGCACTTCCCAGTCTCTTGCCATAATGAATGATAAGTGCTTTATTTTTATTTCTTTATTGTACTGCCAAAAGGTGGATCTTCACACCTCACTGCTCTGGCACCGTTCACATCTGCCGTGTTCTTGATCCTAATGATCTCCCAGAGGACAAAGAAAATCAGTAAAGCTAGCAAATGAGACTGACAGCTCCACCACACCTTGTTCACCTCAAAATGGAGCTTCATCATGGCCAGTCTAATTCATTTCCATGTCTTACTGTTTTCTTTCCCGTCTTTTCTTTTCTCTCTGGGATTATTATGGCCCGGCATGCAGTGTCTGAAATGGCAGTGGAAGCAGATTCAGTAGGAACTTCTGAAAGGGAACCTGAAAGGGAAGACTTGCAGGACTATGGGGAAAGAGTGAGGGTTAGTGGAGAGTTTAACTGAACAGCTCTTTCATTGAGTCAGTGCAGGCTTGAGGGGCTGAATGGCCTCTTTCTGAATGAGCATAAGGAAGAGAAACCGTCGTTTTTATTTAGGAGGGGAAAGGCCGGCACAGGGTTTTTTTAAAATTGGTGTCAGAGAGGCCTCTTTGTGCATGAGCTCTGCTATAGACACCAGCAGCTCTCTGAGACAGAAGGCAGCCTGTCATGGAGCATTCCCCCTCAAGTGAGGTCCATCACTGTCAATCATTCTCCAACACTGCTGGCACGTGACTGCTAGCTCCTCTCAGCTGCTGCTGAATTGAAACTGTGTGCAGGCCCCTATTTGCACAAAGGCCCTGTTGTTGGGATTCGACAGGTGGAATGAAATCTCCAGGGTAAATTTCCCTCTGTGTGCCAGGTATGAAATGGAAATGAGGAGCAATGAACTGTTTGAGCGAAGTCAATGAATCCCTCTCTTCTACTTACAGCCAGCCCATCACTATTTATGAAGCATCAAATAGCCAGTGAAGCAATCAGTTTTGATCTGCCAGGCTGTGTTATGAGAGAGGGAGGGAGAAGGAGGAGAGAGAGAGAGGGATGGTTCACCCTCAGAATTCACTGACAGTGTGCCATATAAGCAGCCCACAGGTCCATGCTTGGTGATTGAAGCAGGGCACTAATAAAATTTTCACAACCACCCTTCCACTCGTACCTTGTGTTGCACACTGCACAGATTAAACTGGCTTGTCCAAAGGAGGAAATCAATTTCTATGCTGTTGAAACTGCTTCAGGCAACTTTTAAGGCAGTGCAGCGTTGAAAGTAGCTCAAGTAATTGCACAATCTGCTCAAAGCCTCAAACAATGAGTAGCTTCTTTGATGGACCTGAGGGAAGTGATCCCAGAGATGGTACACCCGCTCTTTGTGTTATTGTCTTCCACATTTTCATCACTCTCTGGATCAAAATGAATTTCTCGTTGGATTCTCGCCTGCCAATTGGAAACATCTTGTACAACCCCCTTCATAATCTCCAAGACATCCACCAAGCCACCCGAGAACTGTCACTTTTTCGGTAGAGGAAAGGCACAGCCCATTCCACTTTTCCTGATATACTGGGAAGGTCACCCTGTTCCTCCTGTGACAGGTCACAGCCCGGAGCAGATGTAAAAATTGCCCCCTCAGTAAAAAGTCAATCTGACCTCTCTAATCCCTAACTCTGGTACACAAGCCGAGGGGAGAACTGGGCAGTGCCAGCCACACCCATGATACCCGTCGTGTATCCAATTCATTTTTAAGCTGCTTTGTATCTATCATTGTAGCATGATGTTATTAGGAGGGGTTTCTGGGGGGTGGGGGGTGCGTCAGAGGACAGAGGGAGAATGCCACCTCAACCCCATTGCATGTTGAGAAAAGACTCCAGTCCATTTAGCTGTAGCCAAGTGAACAGCTGTCTGTGGCTTATGCCAGCGAGCCCAACTCCCACTCCAGAGATTTTGAAACGAAAAGTGAGTTGGCATTCCAGTGCAAACGAGATATTCCAGCGAGGTCCGTCTACCTTCTCGGAACGATGTATAAAAGCCCATGGCACTATTTTGTGGGGAATTTGCCTAGCCTACAGACCAATATTTATCCCTCAATAAGCACCTAAACTGGCAGATTTGCTGTCATCTATCCCATAGCTGACTGTGGAACCTTGCTGTGTAATTTTCATTGCCCTGTTCCCTATGTCACATCAACAATGACATTTTGAAGGTATTTTGTTGGTTGTAAGATATCTGGGCAAGCCTGGGGGCATTAAGGTTGATTCTGTTCGTTGACGATTTGATCCTTAGTAAGTTGAGGCTGTTTGAAAGGGAAGGGTTTATTTGAAACCACCAGTCTGGCAGGTTAAAATAAGGCCTACATCAGTACATTGAAGGAGATTAGCCTTGTCAGAAGATGGGAGCTCAGGAGATTAAACTGATACAATGCCTATCTCTAAGGGTTGGTACAGTGGACTGTGAATGACTCAAATAAATGAAATGCCATTTCTGTTTAGGTTGAGTGAGCTAACTTGTAGGGGCCAATGTCAAGCAGACTGACTGGAAACATCCAGCCCATTCCCATTGCCTCACAGGCCCTAACAGTGTAAACTCAGTAGCCAGTTACATCATCTTTCCATGTGGATATTGGAGCCCATCCATGGAATTAATGGCTGCCTTCTACCTACCCTGGGATACCAACCTGCGTTACTGACTTGGGATTCTAACGTTGACATTAAACTTAGAAACTAACCCATTATACTAAACCCTAGCAGCAGCCAAACAACATATTGACCTGTTATATGAACCCTAGGTTCTGAACTTGGGAAACTAATCCCACTACTCAACTGAGTTGAAAACTTCAGATTCGGCCCTGGGAAAACTGCACATTTTACAACACTCAGGCCAAAGCCTGGATAACTCAAAGAATAGTACCAATGTAGGCCAAACATTAGCATACTAACCCAGAATGCTGAACCTAGTGATAGAATAACATATTAACTTCCTGAAATATTAATGTCAGGAGCTTGATCTTGACATCAGGGCCACACGAGGTCTAAGTGTGATACCAAGGAACACAAGCAAAACTGTAATCACTGGGAATCAGGGAAAGTCTCTCCACTGTCCGGAGTCATTCCCGGCACAAAGAAAGTGCTCGTGGTTGTTGGAAGCTGTGATGTAGGGATATGTGTTGCTATAATTTATTTTCAATTTTGTATTTTGCTTGAGTATTTTGTGAGTTTGTATCTATGCGTATGAGGGAGTTTGATAAATAACTTGTCAGTATTTCTGGAGCCATGAAGCAGCCATGTTAGAATAGCTCCTGGAGTGATAATGGGATTTTTTTTGTATTGTGAGAGTTCCGAAAAAGAGTCACTGGGTTTGAAATGCTACCGCTGCTTTCCCTCCACAGATGATGCCAGGCCTGATGAGTTTTTCTGGCAATTCCTGTTTTTGTTTCAGGTTTCCAGCAGTTCTTTGCTTTATTTAATTGAAAGAAACATTGCTTTTGAATTCAAAGAATCAGCTATTTTTGCTTACTTAGTGTAAGAACCCATAGATTGGAAAGTTTTTGGATTCAGTTCAACAGAAAATCTGGCTGTTTAAATGTAAGAACAGATTTTCCTGGGAAAAGATAATTAGTTCAGAACAGTTAGGAAATAGGTTGTCACACTGTAAGGGTTTCAGTTTGGAAGTTTCAGGCCAGAAATATTTGGTTAGAATCATGAATGAGTTATTTGAAGATAAGAAAACTTTAAGCTCAATTGTGTGATGAATTTAAAAAAAACTATTAACACTCACAAAACTGGGAATTGAAATAAATAGTAATAATCTTGCTATTATTTGAATACTGTAATGTGATGGTGTTGTAAACAGATGGGATTGTATTTTATTGCACATTTTGAAATCTTTAAATTAATGTTTTATGTAACAAATTTGGCTGCCTACTTTTCTTCATTTCTTTTGCATAATAAGCTTTTGTTTTATTGTTAAAACCAAATCCGCAGCATTGCATATTTGTGTTTTAGTGGAAGACCATCTCATTAAATAAAAAAAACACAAAATGTGAGTTATCAAGTCAGATTTCAGACAGGTATCTGACATGTCCAGTATCCTAACAGGGACCAATCATCTCACCTCCTGGAGATCTCTGCACTATCAGGGTAGTGTGCTCAGTCCAATTATCTTCCATTGCTTCATCAATAAACTTTCCTCCAAACGTAAGGTCAGAAGTGGGGATGTTCACCAATGGTTGCACGATGTTCAATATCATTTGTGACTCCTCTGATACAGTCCATATCCAAATGCAGCAAAACCTGGACAATACCCTGGCTTGAGCTAACGAGTGGTAGTTTATATTCATGACACACACTGCCAGGCATAAGCATCTCTAACAAGAGAGCATCTGGCCATGAACCATGCTATTCAAAAGCATTACCATCACTAAGTCCCCACCATCAACAGCCTGGGGACTTACCAATGATAAGATACTCAACTAGACTTACCATTTAAATACAATGGCTACAAAAGCAAGGAATACTGCAGCATGTAACTTATTCTCGTGACCTCCCCAAAGCCTGTCCATCATCTAGAGGCACAAGTCAGGAGTATGACAGAATCCTTCCCACTTACTTGGATGGGTGCAGCTGGAACAATGCTCAAAATCCTTGTCAGCATCCAGGACAAGTCAGCTCTCATGGGCACTCCAACACCAAACTTAAACAAGGCTCCTTTGAAAGCACCTTCCAAAATTACAATGTCCTCATAGGGCAGCAGATTCATGGGAACATCACTGCCTGCAAGTTTCTATCCAAGCCACTCACCATCTTGGCTTGGGAATATATTGCCATTCCTTCAGTTATATTGGATCAACCTAAGGGCATTGTACACTTACCTTTACCGCTAGAATGCAGTGTTCCATAAAAATGGGGCTCCAGGACAATTGGGAACAGGCAATAAATGCTGATCTTGTGTATGGGTCTCCAATTGCAAGAACAAACTTGATAAAAGATTAATCCAGATTGCCAACCAGGGTTGCTAACCAGAGGTAACAATCTAGGATTGAAAATCCAAGAATAATGATAAGAAGGAGATAATGGAAAGGCTTAAAGTGAATGGGAAATCAGAACTGGATGACTTGCATCCAAGGATACTGAAGGAAGTGAGAATGGAAATTTTGGAGACACTGGACATGATTTTCCTGTTGTCCTGAGACTTCAAGTGCCAGAGGACTGGAGAACTTAGAAAACAGTGGGAGGATTGGACAGATTCAGCATGGATTTATGAAGGGGAAATCATGCTTGACAAATCTGTTGGAATTCTATGATGATATATCTAATAGAGTTGACAAGGAGGAGCCAGTCGATGTAGTATATTAGGACTTTCAGAAAGCGTTTGACAAAGTCCCACAGAAGAGACTGATGTGCAAGATTAAAGCGTGTGGGATTGAGGGAAGTATATTGAGATGGGTAAGAAACTGATTGACAGAGAGGAAACAAAGAGGAGGAATTAATAGGTCCTTTTCAAATTTCAGGCAGTAACCAATGGAATGTCACGGGGATCAGTGATGGGACCCCAGCTCCTCACAACATATATTGATGATTTAGATGAAGGAACAAAATGTAATGTCTCTAAGTTTGCAGATGATACCATGTTGGGTGGTAGGGTGAACTGTGACAAGGATGCAGAGATCCTTCAGCATGATCTCAATAGGTTGAGGGAGCAAATCAATGGCAGATATAGTATAATTTGAGTAAATGTAGAGGTTAATCACTTTGGAAGCAAAAACAAGAGGGTAGATTACTTAAGAAACAGTAGGAACTGCAGATGCTGGAGAATCTGAGATAACAAGGTGTGGAGCTGGATGAACACAGCAGGCCAAGCAGCATCAGAGGAGCAGGAAAGCTGACATTTCAGGCCTAGACACTTTTTCGGAAATTTCTGAAGAACGGTCTAGGCACGGAACGTCAGCCTTCCTGCTCCTCTGATGCTGCTTGGCCTGCTGTGTTCATCCAGCTCCACACCTTGTTATCCCTAGGGTACATTACTGCCTGAATGGCTATAAATTGGGAGAAGGGAGTGTGCACTCGTCGCTGAAGGTAAGCGTGCAGGTGCAGCAGGTGGTAAAGAAGGCAAATGGCATGTTGGCCTTCATTGCGAGAGGTTTTGAGTACCATAGCAGGATGTGTTGTTGCAGTTATACAGGACCTTAGTGAGGCCACACCTGGAATATTGTGCGCAGTTTTGGTCTCTCGTTCTGAGGAAGGATGCTCTTACTTTCGGGGGCGTGTAGCAAAGGTTTACCAGGTTGATTCCGGGAATGGCGGGTCTGATGCATGAGATCAGATTGATTAGGTGAGGATTGTTTTCATTAGAGTTCAGACAGATGAGGGGGGATCTCATAGAGACTTATAGAATTCTGACAGGACTAGACAGGGTAGATGCAGGGACGATGTTCCCGATGGTGAATATGTCCAGAACCAGGGGTCACAGTATTAGGATTCAGGTTAGACCATTTAGGACGGAGATAAGGAGACATTTCTTCACCCAAAGAATGGTGCCTGTGGAATTCATTACCACAGGAAGTAAAGATAACGAAGTGTGAAGCTGGATGAACACAGCAGGCCAAGCAGCATCTCAGGAGCACAAAAGCTGACATTTCAGGCCTAGACCCTTCATCAGAGACCTCTCTGCTCTCTGATGAAGGGTCTAGGCCCAAAACGTCAGCTTTTGTGCTCCTGAGATGCTGCTTGGCCTGCTGTGTTCATCCATCTCCACACTTTGTTATCTCAGATTCTCCAGCATCTGCAGTTCCCATTATCTCTGACCACAGCGTTAACGGGAGTGCTGATTTTGCTTTGGTGTTACAAGGACTTCCAAAAGGAATTCGGTACAGTACCATACAACAGAAGAGGTTACAGCCCATGGACTTAAAGGGACAGTAGCAATGCAGGTACAACGTTGGCTGGGTTCAAACAAGAATAGTTGTTTGAGTGTCTTTTGTCGACTGGAGGAAGTTATGTAGTGGAGTTGCTCAGAGTCAGTGCGAGCACCCTCCTCGATATGTGTTAATGATGTAGCGCTTGGGGTAAACAGTACAGTTTCAAAATTTGCGGAGCGAAGTAAATGACGCAGGGGATAGTGCAAACCTCAAATGGATATGAAGAGGCTGGTGGAATCAACGGATATGGCAGATGAAACTTAATGCAGAGACGTTTGAAGTGATTAATTTCAGAAGGAAGAATGTAAGGAGAAAATATAAAAGAAAGGGCACAATTTCAAACTGTGTGCAGGAGCAGAGGGACCTGAGTGTCTATTGCACAAACCGTGGGAGCAGGGACTAGTTGAGTGAGTGATTAATGAAGCATACAGCATCATAGGCTTTTATGAACAGGGACATAGTAGACAAGAGCAGAGAGGTTATGCGAACACTCCTATAAAACACCAGTTTAATGGAGCCTTGTGCCTAAGCCTGGGCACCACACTTTTGGAAGGATGCAAAGGTATTAGTGAGGAAGCAGAAAAAAATTCACAAGAGTGATTCTAGCAATAAAGACATTCAGCCGCATAGAAAGATTGGAGAATTTATGGAGTTGGGATTGTTTTCCTTGGAGAAAGATACTTTGAGAGGAGATTTATGAGAATTGTTTGAAATTATGGTGTGTCTGGGACAGAGTAGATAGAGAAAAGCAGCTTGATGATGTTACCTAGAATGGTGACAAAACGTCTGAAAACTAACCTTCCAGCTCAGTGAGCAAACTCACATCCAAAGCAGCTTCCATTGGCGATGAGATGGGAAGAAGAGGGCACATATTTGAGGTAAACAAGTAAAGTAGCAATGGTGACACAAAGAGAAACATTGTCATGCTGTGATTGGCTGCAATTTGGGATACGCTGCTGAGAGAATGGAATTTGATTCTTACCTGAAAAGGTAGACAGGGCAGGATCACGGGGAGAAAGCGCTTGGAGAGTCGTTCGGAGAAGTAGATACAATGTGCTTGGTGGCCTTCTCCTTTGCTGTAATCATTCCCTGACTCCGTGACACTAACCCTGAATACTGAAGTGATTGCGAACCTGTCTTCCTAATCTGGACACTAACCCAGTTTACAATCCTCTGAAACTGACCTTGAACCTTTGCTGAAGTAGTGAACTGGGAAATACATCTAAACATGGTGCAGGCCCATTTCCCACTCAATGTAATTTAATCCTCATGGTCAAAGCTATGTGCCTTGTCCTGTAGGACTAAGCCTGCTATGTGGAGATGGACATTAAAATTTCAGAATAAGCCTGCCCCCTTCACCAAAAATGATATAGTCAGAAAATGTTATAGCAGGAAAGAGGCCATTCAGCCTGCTGAGTTGTACTGACTCCTTTGAAACAAAATCCAGTTTGTCTCACTTTGCCACCCGTTCCCCACAACTTTTGTTTCCTCTTCTAACTGTCTGTCCAATTTCCTTGTGAAAGCTCCGACTGAATCTACATCCACCGGTCTGTCAAGCAGTGCATTCCAAACGCTAACCACATGTTGGGAGAAAAAAACATTCTGCCCATCGCATTCCTGGATTTGTCTTTGCCAACCATCTCAAAATCTTGGGATTTTGTTTAAGATTTCCAGTTCCAGTTCCTCAGATAGCGAAATGAGATTCGAAGCTCACTGGACTGTGTACATTCTATATCACACTTGTGAATTCTAATAGTTCCTTGTAATTTTTTAAAAAACCACTCTGGGCATCACTAGATGGACGAGCATTTATTGTTTGTCTCTGATTACCTTTAGGAAGGTGGTAGTGAGCTTCCTTCTTGAATTGCTGTAGCCCATATGCTGTAGATATCCACATTGCCCTTAGGGAGGGAATCCAGGATTTTAACCCAGTGACAGTGAGTGAATGGCAATATATTTCCAATCACCTCTTCTCACCTTATACACCAGGAACAAATCAGATAAGCTTCTCTTTACTTTCTGATAAGGGGACTGGCAGGGATGGCAGTGCAGGTTGAGAAATGTTCCTCCTGCATGATGTATGAGGTGAGGGACGCCATTAGTGTCCCATCCAAGTACATCTGCAGGAAGTGCATCCAACTCTTGCTCCTCCAAGACCGCATTAGGGAACTGGAGCTGGATGAACTTCGGATCCTTCGGGAGGCAGCGTGTGTGATAGACAAGAGTTACAGGGAAGTAGTTACTCCTAAGCATGAAGAAAGCTGGGTAACTGTTAGAAGAGGGGGGGGGGGAAAGCAGTCAGTGCAGGGATCCCCTGTGGTCGTTCTCCTGAAAAACAAGTATACCATTTTGGATACTGTTGGGGGGGATGACTTACCAGGGCATGCACTGGGGTGCAGGTCTCTGGCACAGAGTCTGTCCCTCTTGCACAGAAGGCAAGGGGTGATAGGAAGAGAGTGTTAGTCATTGGGGACTCAATAGTTAGAGGGACAGATAGAAGGTTTGTTGGGAACGAACGAGACTCACGGTTGGTGTGTTGCCTCCCAGCTGCCAGGGTACATGATGTCTCGGATCGTGTCTTTGAGGTTCTGAAGGGAGAGGGCAACCAGCCCCAAGTCGTGGTCCACATAGGTACCAACGACATAGGTAGAAAGAGGGATAGGGATGTCAGGCAGGATTTCAGGGAGCTAGGGTGGAAGCTGAGAGCTAGAACAAACCAAATGGTTATCTCTGGTTTGTTACCCGTGCCACGTGATAGCAAGGCAAAGAGCAGGGAGAGATTTCAACTGAACACATGGCTGCAGGGATCTTGCAGGAGGAAGGGTTTCAGGTACATGGACAATTAGGGCTCATTCTGGGGAAGGTGGGACCTCTACAAACAGGACGGTCTCCACTTAAACCAGAGGGGCACTAATATCCTGAGTGGGAAATTTGCTCGTGCTATTTGGGTGGATTTAAACGAGCTCAGCAGGGGGATGGGAAACTGAGGTGTAATTCCAGTACACAGGAGGAAGAGAGTGGGGAGGACATGGACAGGATCTCAGTCACAGGAGTATGCTGGCAGACAGCAGGCGGCTTTGAAGTGTGTCTACTTCAATGCCAGGAGTATCCGGAATTAGGTAGGTGAGCTTGCAGCATGGATAGGTACCCGGGACTTCGATGTTGTGGCCATTTCGGAGACATGGATAGAGCAGTGTCAGGAATGGATGTTGCAGGTTCCAGAGTTTAGATCTTCCATTAAGATCAGGGAAGGTGGTAAAAGAGGGGGAGGTGTGGCTTTGTTAGTCAAGGACAGTATAACGGTGGCTGAAAGAACTTTTGACGAGGACTCGTCTACTGAGGTGGTATGGACTGAGGTCAGAAACAGGAGAGGAGAGGTCACACTGCTGGGAGTTTTTTATAGGCCTCCGCAAAGTTCCAGGGATGTGGAGGAGAGGATTGGCAAAACGATTCTGGGCAGGAGTGAAAGGAACAGGGTGGTCATTATGGGAGACTTTAACTTCCCTAACATTGACTGGAATGGCTATAACTCTAGTACGTCGGATGGATCAGTTTTTTTGTCCAATGTGTGCAGGATGGTTGCCTGACACAATATGTCGAAGGGCCGACAAGAGGGGAGGCCACACTGGATCTGGTACTTGGTAATGAACCAGACCAGGTGTTTGATTTAGTGGTAGGTGAGCACATTGGAGAGTGTGACCATAATTCGGTTACGTTTAGTTTAGCGATGGAAAAGGATAGGGTCATGCCACAGGGCAAGAGTTATAGATGGGGGAAGGGCAATTATAATGCAATTAGGCAAGACTTAGGAAGCAAAGAATGGGTTAACAAGATGTAGGGGATGGGTCAATCGAAATGTGGAGCTGGTTTAAGGAACAGATATTGCGTGTCCTTGATAGGTATGTCCCTGTCAGGCAGGGAGGAAGTGATAAGGTAAGGGAACCGTGGTTTACTAAAGAAATTGTATCTCTTGTTAAGCGGAAGAGGGAAGCTTATGTGACATTGATACGAGATGGTTCAGATGAGGCGATGGAGAGTTACAGATTAGCTAGGAAGGATTTAAGGACAGAGTTAAGAAGAGCAAGGAGGGGACATGAGCAGACATTAGCAGGTAGAATCAAGGAGAACCCTTTCTATAGGTATGTGAGGAATAAGAGGATGACTAAGGTGGGAATATGGTCAGTCAAAGACAGAAGTGGGAAGTTGTGTGTGGACCCTGTGAAGATTGGAGAGGTGCTAAATGATTATTTCTCATCTGTTTTCACTCAGGAAAGGAGAATATTGTAGAGGAGACAACTGAGTTACGGGCTATTAGAATTGAAAGGATTGAGGTTAGTAAGAAGGAGGTGTTATCAATTCTAGAAGGTGTAAAGGTAGATAAGTCCCCTGGGCTGGATGGGATTTTTCTGAGGATTCTTTGGGAAGCTAGGGAGGGGGTGGCAGAGCCTTTGGCCTTGATCTTTGAATCCTCATTGTCTACAGGTTTAGTACCAGAGGACTGGAGGATTGCAAATGTTGTGCCCTTGTTCAAGAAGGGCAGTAGGGATGACCCAGGTAATTATAGACCTGTGAGCCTTACATCTGTTGTAGGAAAAGTTTTGGGAAGGATTATAAGAGATAGGATTTATAATCATCTAGCAAGCAACGATTTGATTGGAGATAGTCAACGTGGATTTGTCAAGGGCAGGTCGTGTCTCACAAACCTCATTGAGTTTTTTGAGAAGGTGACCAAGCATGTGGATGAAGGTAGGGCAGTTGACGTGGTGTACATGGACTTCAGTAAAGCCTTTGATAAGTTTCCACATGGTAGGCGATTGGAGAAAATACGGAGGCATGGGATTGAGGGAGATTTAGCAGTTTGGATTAGAAACTGGCTTTCTGTAAGAAGGCAACGAGTGGTGGTTGATGGAAAATATTCAGCCTGGAGTCCGGTCACTAGTGGTGTGCCTCAAGGATCTGTTTTGGGACCACTGCTGTTTGTCATTTTTGTAAATAACTTGGACGCAGGCATAGGTGGATGGGTTAGTAAGTTTGCAGATGACGCTAAAGTCGGTGGAGTGGTGGACAGTGTGGAAGAATGTTGCAGGTTGCAGAGATACTTGAATAAACTGCAGAATTGGGCTGAAAGGTGGCAAATGGAGTTCAATGTAGATAAATGTGAGGTGATTCACTTTGGGAAGAATAATAGGAAGGCAGAATGCTGGGTCAATGGAAAGATTCTTGGTAGTGTGGATGTGCAGAGGGATCTTGGTGTCCATGTACATAGATCCCTGAAAGTTGCCACCCAGGTTGATAGTGCTGTTAAGAAGGCTTACGGTGTGTTAGGTTTTATTGGTAGAGGGATTGAGTTCCAGAGCCGTGATGTCATGCTGCAACTGTACGTTAGTGCGGCTTCATTTGGAATATTGCATGCAGTTCTGGTCGCCCCATTACAGGAAGGATGTGGAAGCATTGGAAAAGGTGCAGAGGAGATTTACCAGGATGTTGCCTGGTCTGGATTCAAAGATCAAGGCCAAAGGCTCTGCCACCCCCTCCCTAGCTTCCCAAAGAATCCTCAGAAAAATCCCATCCAGCCCAGGGGACTTATCTACCTTCACACCTTCTAGAATTGATAACACCTCCTTCTTACTAACCTCAATCCTTTCAATTCTAATAGCCCGTAACTCAGTTGTCTCCTCTACAATATTCTCCTGTTCCTCAGTGAAAACAGATGAGAAATAATCATTTAGGCCCTATGAAGAAAGGCTGAGGGACTTGGGTCTGTTCTCATTGGAGAGAAGAAGGCTAAGAGGGTAGTAAGAATTGTCTCTGATAAATTCCCTTAGATTTCGGCAACGATGACATGCCATTGTCTGTAAAATGATGGTTGTCCTTCACTCCAGCAGTTGATCCAGGACTTTACCTGTTACAATTCTTTCTTTAATACTTTCTTGATTTTCCTGGCTTTTCCCTGAATGGAAGGAGAGAGAGAGAGAGAGAGAGAGAGAGAGAGAGGGAGAGAGGGAGATAGAGAGGGAACCCGGAGTGAGAGAGAGACAGAATGGAACCCAGAGAGAGAGAGAGAGAGAGAGAGACAAAGAGAAAGATGGAGCCCAGAGTGAGAGAAAGAGAGATGAAGCCAAGAGCAAGAGATAGACAGAATGGAGCCCAGAGAGAGAGAGAGAGAGAGTTCAGTTTCACTTCACAGGTTCTGGATGTCTCTGGCTGCCCTTCCAATTAGAGCTTTGTTACAAACCACAACTCAACCATGAAGGGTCTAGGCCCGAAATGTCAGCTTTTGTGCTCCTGAGATGCTGCTGGGCCTGCTGTGTTCATCCAGCCTCACATTTTATTATCTTGGATTCTCCAGCATCTGCAGTTCCCATTATCACTCACCAATCAGAGGGCTGTAGTCTGGCAGAATTTCCTTAACTCAGAAACTCATGGAGCCACTCAATCTTGATATATCTCCCTCACTGCTTCAAAGAGCAACATTGCCTTATACACCTAAAAACGTGCAGCACTTGATTTTTCCAAGTTGCAAGCGTCTCCCGGTATGTCAATGACATAGCAATCCGACATCCATTCTAGTTTATAGTCCAAGCAGGCAAAGATGTGGTCCCCTAATTTGGGGCCTTGTGCACACCTGCAATACCTATCTTCAGCCCCTGGTGCTGTTGGGATTGTTAGAGCTGCTGTCCAATCAGATTGGCTAGCAGCTCTCAAGTGTGGGACAGCTCTGATGTGGAGGAATGGAGCTCTCAGCCTAGATTTGAAAAGGCCACCCAGAGCACATCCTGACTGCAGTGGTGTCTGTCTGTTCAGGGTTGACGTTTCACCTGGGTGGGACGTTAGGGAGCGGTTGGGAGCTGGGGTGAGTGGGCAGCTCGCACATCAACGGCATCAGCTCAAGAACAGAATCAATCAAGTCACTATAAAGGTGCTGAAAGAGCCAGGTTGGAACATCTTAAAGAGAGAATGAGAGGTTTAAGAAGGAAATGACACTTTGAAGGGGTTGGTAACTCAGTACCAATGTGAAGGAGGGTTAGCAGTGAATGTACCCAAGGGATCTCAGATGGTTTAACCACACCATGGTGTGGATGATGACCATGGTAAAGACTGTGCCCATCATACCATGCAGCATAAGAAAGATTTCCATAAGAGCTGGCCATTCAGCCAATCAAGTCTGCTCCACAATTCAATGAATTCATGGCTCCCCTGACAGTCATCAGCTCCATTTCCTTGCCTTTTCTCCATTATCCTTCATTCCTTTCCTGATTAAAAGTCTGTCCATCTCAGGCTTCAATATACTTAATGGTCCAGCCTCATAGCTCTGTGCAGTAAAGAATTCCACAGGTTCACTACCCTCAAGCAGAAAACAATTCCTCCTCATACCTGGTGTTCGGGTTGATGAACTTTCTCTGGCCTGTCTCCAGTATCCATGCATCATTCTTACAAGATGGGTCCCAATACTGTTTATAGTATTCCAGCTGTTGTCTGACTCATGCCTTGAAGAGTTTAATTCAAAACCTCCCTACTTTTATACTCCGTTCCCTTTGAAATAAAAGCCAACATTCCATTTGTCATCTCTATTACCCACTAAACTTGGATACTAGCTTTTTTTTGATTTGTGGACAGGAACTCCCCAAATACCTCGCATCATCTGTGGACTTCTGTTGATCCTCCTAAATCTGTGTACTCAGGTTTTTACCCCTGCAGCATCTGGGAGCTGTTGTCTTTAATTACTCTTCATTATTTTAAACAACTCTACAAAATCTACTGTGAAACTTCCTGGCTGTAAGAGAAAGACAGTTTCAAGCCTTTTCGAAAGGTTTGCCCAGCAGTTCAAAGGTACCTGTGGAGGTGGTCATGAAACAAACAGTCAGGAAGTTCTACTGTAATGAAACATGATGTGTTATTGAAAATAATGATGATGAAAATCTATGAATCCATTTCTTCAACACATTGCAGTGTTTCACCTTCCTACCTCTCTCTGTGGATTTATTGATCAGATCATTCCTCAATCTTGTAATTACAGGCCTGCCTTGTTTGAACAAAATGTACAGGGAGTAGGGATTATGTGTGATTGTGTGCGCACGTGCGTCTGTGTTCACATGTGTGTCTGTGTGTGTGTGCGCGCATGCGCGTGCGTGCGTGTTCACAAGTGTGTGCGTGTCTGTGTGTGCTTGTGTGTGTGCATGTGAGTGCATGTCAGTGTATGTGTGTGCGTCTGTGTGAGCATGTGCATGTGTATGTTTGGGTGTGTGTCTGTGTGCGTGTGTGTGTGTGTGTGTGAGGGGGTTGTGTTTGTGTGTGTGTGAGGGTGTGTGTGTGAGGGTGTGTGTCTGTGTGCGTGTGTGTGTGGGAGGGGGTGTGTTTGTGTGTGTGTGCGTGTGTATGTATGTGTGTGTGTAGGCAGCGTAAACACACGGACCTGCTGTGTTTCTGGGAGTTGTGAATATTTGTACATCATGTTCTCAAATATCAACCTTCCACACACAGGTGAGATCCCTTGAAGGAGGCTCCCTAACCATCCATCATCAGACGGTCAGACCATGGAGACCAACTCAAGAAAGCCTGAGGGAAGTCATCACAGGAACAGAGTGTCAATGCTTCTATGTGAGCATCTGTGTAGTGTGGAGTTTGTAGAGAGAACTGTGATGTATCACATAAATAGGAGCAGGTTGTGGTTTATGAGCAGCTGAACAAGGGGGTGGGGGGTGCGTGGTGGTGGCGAGGGCATGTGCAGCTTTGAGAAACAAGCTGAATGTGTAGCACCGACTGTTATACCGAGAGCAAAAGGGAGACACTCAGTGTGGATGGCTTGTGTTTATAAATCACTTACTTTCATTGCTTTTCTCTAACAGTGCTTTCTCTGACTTGTGGTCACAGCACACAGTAAAATTGTCTCAGAAACTTGGAGAGGTAGAAATGGTTCTGTGTGATGGTGATCTTTAGAGTTTTAAATGATATCCAATATAAGAGTGACACATAATCAGTGTTGTACTGAGTACTCTCACTGTAATCTCAGGCATTCAAAGACTTTGGGAGTGATTTGCAATACAATGGCTCCGTGGTTAGCACTGCTGCCTCGTAGCACCCTGGTTCGATTCCAGCCTTGGGCAACTGCATGGAGTTTGCACATTCTCCCCACGTCTACATGGGCTTCTGCTGGCTGCTCCAGTCTCCTCCCACAGTCCAAAGATGTGCAAGTTCAATGGATTGACCGTGCTAAAATACCCCATAGTGTTCAGGGATGTGCAGGTCAGGTGGATTAGCCATGGGAGGTACAGGGTTACTGGGATGGGGTGGATGGTGTCAGTCCGGGGGCATGTTCTTTGGAGAGTCAGTGTGGACTTGTTGGGGCCAAATGGCCTGTTTCCACACTGTAGGTTTCTATGGATTATGCTCGTTATTTGTGAGAGTTTGCGGGTGTGCCAGCTTTCTTACAACACAACGATTGGATATCTTATTGGCTGGAAAATACTTTGGGATGTCTTGAACACAGTCCCACATCCCCCAGAACCCAGGCCCTTGACCAAAAACTGGAAAATGAAAAGGGTTCAGTCAGCAGTGACCCAGATTCATGTCTCAGAACTGGGTAGGGCTGCAATACCAGTTCTCCCACCCAGCTGGGCATCGGTTGGCTTCAGCAGTATCTCCAGGTCAAAGCCCCTGTGGGAATGGGGGTTAGGGATGGTTAGGGAGCCTGAGAGAGGACCTTTCAAGAACACAGTGTTGGAGAAACAGAGGCGGTGAGGAGGTGATGGTGAGGGAGAGTGCCTCAGGCCAGCTTCACCACCACAGGCAGGGAAAAGTCGGGTCCGTCGTCAGGGAAACAGTCCTGTACATGAGAGGTGATCTAGACACAGGGATGAAACATTCACTCCTTGAAATATGGCGCTGGGAGAGAAGCTGAGACAGGGAGACACCTGTCTGAGAGGAGGAGACAGAGGAGCAGGAGGAATTGGTGAAGGCCAGACCCTGCAGCAGAATAAAAGTCCCCTCACAAAGAATCCAGAACGAACTTCTTCAGTCAGAGAGCACTGAGGGTGTGGAGCTCACTACCACAGGCCATCATTAAAGGTGAATAAAATACTGAAAAAGAAGTTATTTGAAGGTAATATGAAACATTCTGTACATTGCTTCATCAACTGTGGCTTCAATGTCCAATTGTCTGCCATTTTCAGGAGCAAAAATAAAAAGAACGCCACAGGAGATGTCATAAAACATTGGGAACGTTCCCACAAAGAAACTAACACATGGACATGATGATGACATATCGAATTTCTGGAACTGGCAGGTTCTTTCTGCATGCCCATTGAGTTGGAGTTCCATTTTTGCAAACCTCAAGACATGGCCGGTGTGAGTGTGTCATTGCGTGTGTGTGTGTGTGTGTGTGTGTGTGTGTGTGTGTATATCTGTGAGTGTGTGTGTGTGCACCTGTGTCTGTGTGTGTGTGTGTCTGTGTGCGCGTGAGTGTGTTTGTGTGTGTGAGTGTTTGTGTGTGTCTGTGTGTGTGTGTGTGTGTGTGTGCGCCTGTGTCTGTGTGTGTGTGTGTCTGTGTGTGTGTGTGTGTGTGTGTGCACGTGTGTGTGTGTGTGTGTGAGTGCGTGTGCGTGTTTTGTGTGTGTGTGTATGTGTGTGTGAGTGAGTGTGTGTGAGTGTGTGTGTGTGTGTGTGTGTGCATGTGTGTGCGTGTGAGTGCGTGTATGTATCTGCGTGTGTGTGTGTGTGTGTGTGTGTGTGTGTGTGTGTGCGAGTGTGTGTGTGTGTGTGTGTGTGTGTGTGTGTGTGCATTTGGAGCATAACCAGACGATGTTTGACACTGAGACATGGGAGAGATATCAACACAGGATTCTATCCAGCCTGTGTCCCCAAGCATTCGAGAGCCAATGACATGCGTTTTTTGATATGTAGTTACTGTTGTGAAGGAGGAAGCATGCTTCTCAATGACAACACACCAAGATCCACAATTAGATAGGGACTAGTTTAGTTTGGGAAAATAGTCAACGTGGACTCGTTGAACTGAAGGCGCTGTTTCCATGTTGAATGAATTGCTAATACTTTGACGTTGGCTGCAGAGAAATAAATCTGGGAGATTTGTGACAACTTCCCACCTCTTCATAGATCATAGAATCCCGACAGTGTGGAACCATGCCCTTTGGCACAACAAATCCACACCAACCCTTGGAGCATCCCACCCAGATCCATCTCACTATGACCCACCTAAGCTACAGATCCCTGAACACTATGGGCAATTTAGCATGGCCAATCCATCTAGCCTGTACATCTTTGGATTGTGGGTGGAAACCAGAGCACCCGGAGGAAACCCACACAGACACAGGGGGAGACAAGGGTGGAATTGAACCCGGGTCCCTGACACTGTGAGGCAGCAATGCTAATCACTGAGCCCCAAAATTGCCCCTGTACAATACTGCCATGGGATCT
Source organism: Stegostoma tigrinum (assembly GCF_030684315.1). NCBI lineage: Eukaryota > Metazoa > Chordata > Chondrichthyes > Orectolobiformes > Stegostomatidae > Stegostoma > Stegostoma tigrinum. Next base: position 95,553,852 of record NC_081357.1, read on the forward strand.
ACTCCATTCACTTGAGAGGACAGGAATTTACTGTTTTTACTAGTTCTTGGAATGTGGGCATTGCTGGGCCAGCATTTCTTGCCCGCCCCCTAGTTGCCCTTGAGAAGGTGGTGGAGAGCTGCCTCGTAAAACCACTGCAGCCCACCTGCTGTAGTTGACCCACAATGCCATTAGGGAGGGAATTCCAGGATTTTTACCCAGAGACAGTGAAGGAACGGTGATATATTTCCAAGTGAATTGGAGTGGAACTTGCAGGTTGTAGTGTTCCCACGTATCTTCATCCCTCATCCTTCCAGATGAAAGTGGTAATGGATCTGCCTGAGGATCTTTGGTGAATTCCTGCGGTGCATCTTGTAGATGATACACACTGCTGCTACTTGGCACTTTCCAAGATAGCGGTGATACAGTAGGCTCAGGCTGGGCCTCACATTTTCTATCTGCTTCTCTTTCTTTAACCTTTTCTTGATCTTTAGTTTTAAAAAATTTTACAGTTTCCTTTTAAACTGAGCTTGTGGAATGAATGGCAGTGACAACATCGGAGCTGAGGACCTGGAGAAGGATGGTCAGTGGGCCCAGAGTGGAGCAGGATGGTCAGTGGGCCCAGAGTGGAATAGGACGGTCAGTGGGCCCAGAGTGGAGCAGGACGGTCAGTGGGCCCAGAGTGGAGAAGGACGTTCAGTGGGCCCAGAGTGGAGCAGAATGGTCAGTGGGCCCAGAGTGGAGCAGGACGGTCAGTGGGTGCAGAGTGGAATAGGACGGTCAGTGGGCGCAGAGTGGAGCAGAATGGTCAGTGGGCCCAGAGTGGAGCAGAATGGTCAGTGGGCCCAGAGTGGAGTAGAACGGTCATTGGGCGCAGAGTGGAATAGGACGGTCAGTAGGCGCAGAGTGGAGCAGGATGGTCAGTGGGCCCAGACTGGAGTAGGACGGTCAGTGGGTGCAGAGTGGAGCAGAATGGTCAATGGGCCCAGAGTGGAGTAGGACGGTCAGCGGGCGCAGAGTGGAGCAGGATGGTCAGTGGGCCCAGAGTGGATTAGGACAGTCAGTGGGCCCAGAGTGGAGCAGGACGGTCAGTGGGCCCAGAGTGGAGTAGGACGGTCAGTGGGCGCAGGGTGGAGCAGGACGGTCAGTGGGCCCAGAGTGGAGCAGGACGGTCAGTGGGCCCAGAGTGGAGCAGGATGGTCAGTGGGCCCAGTGTGGAGTAGGACGGTCAGTGGGCGCAGAGTGGAGCAGGACGGTCAGTGGGCCCAGAGTGGAGTAGGACAGTCAGTGGGCGCAGAGTGGACCAGGATGGTCAGTGAGCCCAGAGTGGACCAGGATGGCCAGTTGTCAGCGGGCCCAAAGTGGAGTAGGTGGTCAGTAGTCAGCAAACCAGTGTACGGTGTGGTCAGCCTGTCACAGATTGTGGTCTGTGCCTCATGAGCTGGGTTGGGGTTGGCCCAACACAGAGGAGAACGAGATCGCATATGGGAAACCCCCCCAACGTGGAGTGGCTGCCGGTTACAAATGACTTCCTTATGATTTTACTGTCTGTCTTTTAACTTTATTTCTTTATATTGTGAAGAACTGTAATGGAAAACTTTTAGATTTTTCTTTCTTTCTCTATTTTTGTTCCTAATCTATTTTTGTGCTTAAGATATGTAACTAGGCACTTTGTACATCAGATGGTGTTGTGTGTGGTGACTTTATACACTTTTCACTGTACTCCTGTACTTGAGTGCATGTGACAATAAACCTTGATTCTAATTATAATTCTCCTGAGTGTCAGTGGTGGAGGGAGTGGATATTTGTGGATGTAGTGCCAAACAAGCGGACTGCTTTGTCCTGGTTGGTGTCAAGCTTCTTGAGTGTTGTTGGGGCTGCACTTAGCCAGGCCAGTGGGGAGTATTCCGTCACACTCCTGACTTGTGCCTTGTAGATGGTGGACAGGCTTTGGAGAGTCAGGAGGTGAGTTACTCGCCGCAGTATTCCCAGCTTCTGGCCTTCTGTTGTAGCCACTGTGTTTATATGACCTGGTTCAGCCTAGTTTCCAGTGGATGGTAACCTGCAAGATGTTGATCCTGGTGTGTGTGTGTGTGTGTGTGCGTGCGTGCGTGCGTGCGTGCGTGCGTGCGTGCGTGCGTGCGTGCGTGTGTGTGTGTGTGTGTGCGTGTGTGTGTCAGGGGGTGTAGTGATGGGGGAATGGGATGTTGGTATTCAGTGATGGTAACACCATTGAATGTCAAGGGACGGTGATTCAACTCTGTCTTACTGGAAATGGTCATTGTGTGGCACAAATGCTACTTGTCAGCACAAGCCCGGATATTGTGCCACACAAATGACTTCCTAATGATTTTGATTAATTCAGCAATAAGACATTGCAGGGGAGGGGAGGGGTGAGAGGGGATGATTTCCAGGGGCATGGTTTCTCACAGGAACCTCTTTCCATAGGGAAGGGGGTGTTGAACCAGTCAAATTGTCAGTGGGGGCGATGTTTATCATAAGAGGTTGATTTGCAGGAGTTGTTCATTCAGAGTGGATGCACCTTTTGAGGGGCATGTATGTATATAGAGAGAGATGTGAATCTTTGGAAAGACTGTGTTTGTTTGGAGTGTGATATATTATTTTGTTGGGGTGGGACATTAAAATAAATGGGGAGACACTGACTGTTGTGACAGAAACCGGAATGAGGGTAATTGGCCAACAAATCGGAGAAGGAGGTGAGAAGCATTTCATTACAGAAAAAGGGACACGAGGAAGTAATTAATTATTTTTTAAATGTAGCATTGTGAGGCTGGGGCCAGAGATTAGGATTAATTGGAAAACCCTGTCTAAGAGCTAGTATAGGGAGGATGGGCTGAACAGTTTCATTCCCCGTTGTTCAATTCAGCAAAAGGGACAAGGTAAACTTGAGGTGGTGGAAGGAGCCTGAACGATAGGAGAAGAATATAACTTGGGTAGATTAAATGTTTGAACCGGAAGAGAGAAAGGAAGGATATGAATTGGAGTGCTGCCAGCTCCTCTGGGTCAGCCTGATAGTTCTCTCACAGGCAGCTCTCCCCAGTACTAGACAAGTCCCACATTCTATTGTCTCAGCATGTTCCATAGAGACAGCAACAGGGAAATACCAACCAACTGCATTACAGCTCTGCACCCTGCTCCCAACATTACCTCCCCCACCCCATCCATTTCTTCCTACATTGAGCTTCCTCTCCCAGTTGACTTTATCACAGCAGTGAAAACTGGGAATGACTATTCTTTTGGATTAACTTCTCTCCCCAGAATGGAGCGGAGCTCTGGTTTTGAAAAGCCTCTCGAGTGTGTCTGTCAGGAGCAAGGGTGACGTGGTGGCTCAGTGGTTAGCACTGCTGCCTCACAGTGCCAGGGACCCAGGTTCAGTTCCAGCCTCAGGCAGCTGTCTCTGTGGAAGAGATAATGGGAACTGCAGATGCTGGAGAATCCGAAGTTACAAAGCGTAGAGCTGGATGAACTTCGCTCCCAACTCTGTGGGAATGGGGAATGTTCGGAAAGGACACTCACTCCCAACTCTGTGGCAATGAGGAATGTTTGGACAGGGGCACTCACTCTGGAGTCTGTGGGAATGAGGAATGCTCAAAGATGGACACCTGTTGCCTGGTTAAGCATCTTGGATGATGCTGGCCATTTGTGTTCATCAGAAGCCAAGCAGCATCTTAGGAGCACAAAATTTGTATATTCCCCCTGTGTCTGCATGGGTTTGCTCCGGTTTCCTCCCACAGCCCAAAGATGTGCAGATAAGGTGGATTGCCCATGGTTTCCAGGGATGTGCAGGTATGATGGATTTGCCATGGGAAGTGCAGGGTGGGGTAGGGGTGTGGGTGATATGCTCTTTGGAGGGTCGGCGTAGATTAGATGGGCCAAATAGCCTGCTTCCACACTGTAGGGATTCTATGAAACCGGGCAATGTGTTGCTGTGGTGTATCATGGTGTGGAGCACTTTGTGTATTTAGAGCAGGGGGTTTGGCTCCTCCTCCCACTGATGGGCGACTATCTGTGTGGAGTTTGCACATTCTCCCTGTGTCTGCGTGGGTTTCCTCCGGGTGCTCCAGTTTCCTTCCACAGTCCAAAGATGTGCAGATAAGGTGGATTGGCCATGCTAAATTGCCTGTAGTGTTCAGGGATGTGTAGGTTATAGGGGGATGGGTCTGGGTGGGATACTTCAAGGGGCGGTGTGGACCTGTTGGACCGAAGGGCCTGTTTCCACACTGTAGGGAATCTAATCTAATAAATGTAGGTTTGGGACCTGTCTCTTTGACTGTGGTGTCATTATGAGTTGTCGTTGCCCTTGGTCAGGGAGGTAAAGAAGGTGTGAGTGCCCCCACCCTGAGCAGCATTTTTATTGCTCGTGCTGCGTTGCATTGCCAGCTGTCTGAGGGGCAGGGCAAGGTGCCGGCTCCCAAGTCTGTCCCAGTGAGAATGGAAACCGAACCCAGTCTTTTGGCATCAGCCATTGGCCAGCTGAGTGTCCCACTGCATTATTCCTGGCGGTTCGTGTTCTCTTATGTCCAATTTCCTGCATCTGCCATATTTTTTGTCCTTAGCAACTATATCGGAGGCGTGGCTGCTGTTTCAATGTAGGAGGTCTGCCAGCCAGTTTGGCACAGCAAGATCCCACAGTCAGGAGCAGGATGTTTCAACAATTTCTGGTTGACAGTTAAACATAGAATCGTAGAACTCCACAGTGTGGAAGCAGGCTATTCAGCCCATCGAGACCACTCCAATTGCCCCTTGGCCCTGATGCACACCCCCCACCCCTACCCCATGAACAATCCACCCAGCCAGCATGTCTTCGGACTGTGGGAGGAAGCTGATGCTGTGCTGCAGCAGTGCTAACTACTGAGCCATCGTGTCGCCATGGGGGCTGTGCACTCTAACTGTGAGGCTGGGAGCTTCATCGTAAAGGGGAGCACTTCTGGCCGAGCAGCAGTCTGCCTGCACTGCACCGCCTTGCGTTGGCCTGGGTTCTGTTGTGGGGGTGTTCCCTGGCAAAGGGGGGATCTGGTGAGAGAGCAAGAGCCCCCTCCCCTTCTCAGCGGTGTCAAACACGGCCATGCCTGGAGTGTTCCCATCAGCACTGTTCAGGGACCATATCACTGCCTGCCTTTACTTTAAGAAAGCTCAGCTCTCAGTTCAGAGTGCGATTGATTGATTGGTGAGGTTTGGAGCAAGGAGGTTGGTTGGTTTGTTTCAATCGGATGACCTCTGGGAGAACAGGCTGGGCCATGAGCCATCATTCTATTATTGGCTGCATGATCACATGTGCTTTTCCGAGTGAAATTTCATTGAACTGCTTCCAAGTCAAACAATCTTCTGATCTTGACCTCAAAACCTGTGCAGCTGCTTTTCTTTTGCGGTAAGTTTATCATTGAAGCCAGATCTATCTTAAGGCAGAGGAGAGCATGTTGTCTGATTTGAAGGGATGTTGGGGGGGTTTGACGGGGAGTTGAAGCAATCTCTCTCCCACCATAAGGTCTATGTTGCAGCACCTTACGGGACCTGGAGATCAGTATATCCCCATGCATGAAGGAGCAATGTGTGCACCGGGCCCGCTTCAAGTATATAGAACATAGAACATAGAACATAGAACAGTACAGCACAGAACAGGCCCTTCAGCCCACAATGTTGTGCCGACCATTGATCCTCATGTATGCACCCTCAAATTTCTGTGACCATATGCATGTCCAGCAGTCTCTTAAATGACCCCAATGACCTTGCTTCCACAACTGCTGCTGGCAACGCATTCCATGCTCTCACAACTCTCTCTGTAAAGAACCCGCCTCTGACATCCCCTCTATACTTTCCTCCAACCAGCTTAAAACTATGACCCCTCGTGTTAGCCATTTCTGCCCTGGGAAATAGTCTCTGGCTATCAACTCTATCTATGCCTCTCATTATCTTGTATACCTCAATTAGGGCTTCTCATCAGCCATTGCCCAGCAGTAGTCATCATCTCTTCAGAGTGAGGCAACCTGAAGGAGCAGCCATTCTCCTCCTATCCATTTCCACCTCTCAGCTACCAACCCCTCCAGCTTTACCCTAGAATGTCCAGCGTCATCCGAGATGCTTAGCCAGGCAGCAGGTGTCCATCTTTGAGCATTCCTCATTCCCACAGACTCCAGGGTGAGTGTCCCTGTCCGAACATTCCCCATTCCCACAGAGTTGGGAGTGAGTGTCCCGGTATGAACATTCCCTATTCCCACAGAGTTGGGAGTGAATGTCCCTGTCTGAACATTCCCCATTCCCACAGAGCCGGGAGTGAGTGTCCCTGTCCGAACATTCCCCATTCCCACAGAGTCCAGGGTGAGTGTCCCTGTCCGAACATTCCTCATTCCCACAGACTCCAGGGTGAGTGTCCCTGTCCGAACATTCCCCATTCCCACAGAGTTGGGAGTGAGTGTCCCTGTATGATCATTCCCCCATTCCCACAGAGTTGGGAGTGAGTGCCCCTATCCAAACATTCCCCATTCCCACAGAGTTGGGAGTGAGTGCCCCTATCCAAACATTCCCCATTCCCACAGAGTTGGGAGTGAGTGCCCCTATCCAAACATTCCCCATTCCCACAGAGTTGGGAGTGAGTGCCCCTGTCTGAACATTCCCCATTCCCACAGAGTTGGGAGTGAGTGTCCCTGACCAAACATTTCTCATTCCCATAGACTCCAGGGTGAGTGTCGCTGTCCCAACATACCCCATTCCCACAGAGTCGGGAGTGAGTGTCCCTGTCCGAACAGTCCCCATTCCCACAGAGTTGGGAGTGAGTGTCCCTGTCCGAACAGTCCCCATTCCCACAGAGTTGGGAGTGAGTGTCCCTGTCCGAACATTCCTCATTCTCACAGAGTCCAGGGTGAGTGTCCCTGTCCGAACATTCCCCATTCCCACAAAGTTGGGAGTGAGTGTCGCTGTCCCAACATTCCACATTCCTACAGTCGGGAACATTTCAGTTTGAATATTTTGGCAGAGGCTGAAGTCGCAGTGACATGAACATGTTGCTATGTTAACACAGGCACAAAGCCATAGACACGTCTCGACACATTGTGACACATGGATTCATGGACCTGTAAATATCTGAACACACACACAATGTCACATGAACATGTAAACACAAGGATGTGAACACAGTGATACATGATGATATAAACATATGAAGACAGACATAATGCACGTGGACATAGTAACATGTGTATTGCCGCAGTGACATGTGGATGCGTAAATATATGGATGTGGACAATGACATATGAACATACAAGCAGGCACACATAAATATATAAATATGTGATTATGCAACATATGAACATGTAAACATACAAATATATGAACATACAAGCACGTTAAAACATGAAAATGACAGAAAGTTAGAGACCAACCAATCTCCTCACTGTGTTTTATAACACATGCCCGTTTAAATCAAACATTCCTAAATGCGGAGAGATTTTAAAAATATGACTGAAGTACACACACACGCTGTTTAGTGGAGGTGAGGCCCCCCTTGCAGAGCAGCTGAAGTAGGAGTTGGGGCAGGAGAATATGTCATGTGACCATTTCCTGGAGAAGCAGGGGAGGCTGAGGGCTATGTGAGAAAGGGGCATGAAGATGGGGCAGCCACATTGCTTACATCAAGCTGTCAGGCAGTACTCACGGTTACCAATTGTTCCGAGAAAGAGGATAATTACAGGTTGCTGCTTATCTGTAAACACTCTTGCTGTGTGGCTGCTGCCCGGCAACCACACTCCACTCCTTTTCAATCAGCTTTGTGAGTATAACAGCAGGCAGCTCATCATCACTGCCATCCACAGGGAAGGGTCATTGTGTCCTCACTGTGTACCCGAAGCATGAGCTAACATCTGGTCTCTCCTTCCTGACTCTCTCTTCTCCTGTTCCCTGCGATCTCTCTCACAGCCTCACATGTCTACCCAGGAGATTGTCATCTTCCTCATCACCATCATGTTTTCTCTTCACCAGCGACCACTGCCTCTGTCTTCACTCATTCCAAATCCCTTTGCTCACTGGTTAGCCAGTCCATCAACAACCATGATTTCAAAATAAAAAATTATGCTTGTTTTCAAATCTCCCCGCTGTCTTGTTCCTCTCCAACCCCTACAAACCCCTGCTGAGGTTGCTGTGCTACTCTAACTGCTATCTCTTAACCACCCTTGACATTGATCACACACCATTTTGGGTGATGAGCTACAGAGAGAAACTGAAGAGGCTGGGCCTTTTTCTCTGGAGCAATGGAGGCTGAGGGGTGACCTTAGGGGGTTTATAAAATTGTGGGGGGTAATAAGTACAATGGGTAGCCAAGTCTTTTCCGTAGGGTAGGGGATTCCAAAACTAGAGGGCATAGGTTTAAGGTGAGAGGGGAAAGATTTAAAAGGGACCTAAGGGGCAACTTTTTCACACAGAGAGTGGTGTGAGTATGGAGTGAGCTGCCAGAGAAAGTGGTAGAGGCTGGTACAGTTACAGCATTTAAGAGGCATCTGGATGGGTACATGAATGGGAAGGATTTAGAGGGATATGGGCCAAATGCTGGCAAATGGGACTAGACTAATATAGGATTTCTGGTCAGCGTGGACAGGTTGCACCAAAGGGCCTGTTTCCATTCTGTATATCTTCATGACTTTATGATTCTATGACCATGGGCAATACCACTTGGCCATCATGTGTGTGTGTGTGTGTGTGTGTGTGTGTGTGTGTGTGTGTGTGTGTGTGAGAGAGAGAGAGATAGAAAGGTGTGTGTGTGAGAGAGAGATGCGTGTGTGAGAGAGAGAGATGTCTGTGTATATGTGAGAGAGAGATGTGTGTGTATGTGTGTGTGTGTGTGAGAGAGAGAGGTGTTTGTGTGTGAGAGAGAGTGGTGTGTGTTTGTGTGTGTGTGAAAGGGAGAGATAGGTGTGTGTGAGAGAGAGATGCGTGTATGTGAGAGAGAGATAGATATGTGTGCATGTGTGTTGGAGAGAGATGTGTGTGTGAGAGAGAGAGATGTGTGTATGTTTGAGAGATGTCTGTGTGCGTGTGAGAGAGATGTGTGTGTCTGAGAGAGTAATGTGTGTGTGAGAGAGAGAGATGTGTGTGTGTGAGAGAGATAGAGATGTGTGTGTGAGAGAGATGTGTGTGTGAGAGAGAGATGTGTGTATGTTTGAGAGATGTCTGTGTGCGTGTGAGAGAGATGTGTGTGTGAGAGAGAGATATGTGTGTATGTGTGTGAGAGAGAGATGTGTGTGTGAGAGAGAGATATGTGTGTATGTGTGTGAGAGAGAGATGCGTGTATGTGAGAGAGAGATAGATATGTGTGCATGTGTGTGAGAGAGATGTGTGTGTGAGCGAGAGAGATGTGTGTGAGAGAGAGAGATGTATGTTTGAGAGATGTGTGTGTGAGAGAGAGAGAGGTGTGTGTGAGCAAGAGATGCGTGTGTGTGACAAAGAGAGATATGTGTGTGAGAGAGGGATGTGTGTGTGTGTGTGTGCGAGAGAGAGAAAGGGAGATGTGTGTGTGTGAGAGATATGTGTGTATGTGTGTGTGAGAAAGAGATGTGTGTGTGAGAGAGAGATAGATATGTGTGTGTGAGAGAGAGAGGGAGAGATGTGTTGATATGTGTGAGAGAGAGAGATGTGTGTGTGTGAGTGTGTGAGAGAGAGATGTGTGTATGTTTGAGAGATGTCTGTGTGCGTGTGAGAGAGATGTGTGTGTGTGAGAGAGAGATGTGTGTGAGAGAGAGAGAGATGTGTGTGTGTGAGAGATGTGTGTATATTTGAGAGATGTCTGTGTGCGTGTGAGAGAGATGTGTGTGTGTGAGAGAGTAATGTGTGTGTGAGAGAGATAGAGATGTCTGTGTACATGTGAGAGAGAGATGTGTGTGTGTGTGAGAGAGAGAGAGAGATGTGTGTGTGAGAGAGATGTGTGTGTGAGAGAGAGATGTGTGTATGTTTGAGAGATGTCTGTGTGCGTGTGAGAGAGATGTGTGTGTCTGAGAGAGTAATGTGTGTGTGAGAGAGAGAGATGTGTGTGTGTGAGAGAGATAGAGATGTGTGTGTGAGAGAGATGTGTGTGTGAGAGAGAGATGTGTGTATGTTTGAGAGATGTCTGTGTGCGTGTGAGAGAGATGTGTGTGTGAGAGAGAGATGTGTGTGTGAGAGAGTGTGTGTGTGTGAGAGATGTGTGTATGTTTGAGAGATGTCTGTGTGCGTGTGAGAGAGATGTGTGTGTGTGTGAGAGAGATGTGTGTGTGAGAGAGTGTGTGTGTGAGAGAGAGATGTGTGTGTGAGAGAGAGATGTGTGTGTGAGAGATAGAGATGTCTGTGTATATGTGAGAGAGAGATGTGTGTGTATGTGTGAGAGAGAGAGAGGTGTGTGTGTGAGAGAGTGGTGTGTGTTTGTGTGTGTGAGAGAGGGAGAGATGTGTGTGTGTGAGAGAGATAGATATGTGTGTGTGTGAGAGAGAGATGTGTGTGTGTGTGTGAGAGAGAGATGTGTGTGTATATATGAGAGAGATGTGTGTGTGTGAGACAGAGTAGTGTGTGTTTGTGTTCGAGAGAGAGAGATGTGTGAGAGAGAGATATGTGTGCATGTGTGTGAGAGAGAGATGTGTGTGTGTGAGCGAGAGAGATGTGTGTGTGAGAGAGAGATGCGTGTATGTTTGAGAGATGAGTGTGTACGTGTGAGAGAGAGATGTGTGTGTGTGAAAGGGAGGTGTGTGTCTGCGAGAGAGATGTGTGTGTGAGTGAGAGATGTGTGTATGTGAGAATGATGTGTGTGTGAGAGAGATCTGTGTATGTGTGAGAGAGCGAGATGTGTGTGTGTGAGAAAGAGAGATGTGTGTGTGAGAGAAAACGATGTGTGTATGTGAGAGAGATGTGTGTGTGAGAGAGAGATGTGTATCTGTGAGAGAGAGATGTGTGTGTGTGTGTGACAGAGATGTGTGTGGGTGTGAGAGAGATGTGTGTGTGAGAGAGAGATGTGTGTGTGTGAGAGAGAGAGAAACATGTGTTTGTGAGAGAGATGTGTGAGTGAGAGAGAGATGTGTGTGTGAGAGAGAGAGAAACGTGTGTTTGTGAGAGAGATGTGTGTGTGAGAGAGAGATGTGTGTGAGAGAGAGAGAGATGTGTGTGTGTGTGAGAGAGATGTGTTATGTGAGAGAGAGAGGTGTGTGTGTGTGAGAGAGATAGAACATAGAACTTTACAGCACAGTACAGGCCCTTCGGCCCTCAATGTTGTGCCGACCTGTCATACCGATCTGAAGCCCATCTAACCTACACTATTCCATGTACGTCCATATGCTTATCCAATGACGACTTAAATGTACCTAAAATTGTCGAATCTACTACTGTTGCAGGCAAAGCGTTCCATTCTCTTACTACTCTCTGAGTAAAGAAACTACCTCTGACATCTGTCCTATATCTTTCACTCCTTAATTTAAAGCTATGCCCCCTCGTGCTCACCGATACCATCCTAGGAAAAAGGCTCTCCCTATCCACCCTATCTAACCCTCTGATTATTTTATATTTCTCAATTAAGTCACCTCTCAACCTTCTTCTCTCTAACGAAAACAACCTCAATCCCTCAGCCTTTCCTCATAAGACCTTCGCTCCATACCAAGCAACATCCTAGTAAATCTCCTCTGCACCCTTTCCAAAGCTTCCACATCCTTCTTATAATGCGGTGACCAGAACTGTACGCAATGCTCCAACTGCGGCTGCACCAGAGTTTTGTACAGCTTCACCATAACCTCTTGGTTCCAGAACTCGATCCCTCTATTAATAAAAGCTAAAACACTGTACGCCTTCTTAACAACCCTGCCAACCTGGGTGGCAACTTTTAAGGATCTGTGTACATGGACACCGAGATCTCTCTGCTCATCTACACTACTAAGAATCTTACCATTAGCCCAGTACTTTGCATTCTGGTTACTCCAAAGTGCATAACCTCCCACTTGTCTGCATTAAACTCCATTTGCCACCTCTCAGCCCAGCTCTGCAGCTTATCTATGTCTCTCTGCAACCTACAGCATCCTTCGTCGCTATCCACAACTCCACCGACCTTAATGTCGTCTGCAAATTTACTAACCCATCCTTCTACGCCCTCATCCAGGTCATTTATAAAAATGACAAACAGCAGTGGACCCAACATCGACCCTTGCGGTACACTACTGGTAACTGATCTGCAGGATGAACATTTCCCATCAACTACCACCCTCTGTCTTCTTTCAGCAAGCCAATTTCCGATCCAAACTGCTACATCTCCCACAATTCCATTCCTCCGCATTTTGTACAATAGCCTACTGTGGGGAACCTTATCGAATGCCTTGCTGAAATCCATATACACCACATCAACCGGTTTACTCTCATCTACCTGTTTGGTCACCTTCTCAAAGAACTTGTGTGAACTTACGTAAGAACAGATGTGTGTATGTGAGAGAGAGAGATGTGTGTGTGTGAGAGAGATGTGTGTGTGTTTGTGTGTGTGTGAGAGAGAGAGATGCATGTGTGTGACAGAGATGTGTGTGCGTGTGTGTGAGAGAGAGAGACGTGTGTATGAGGATGTGTGTGAGTGTGAGTGTGTGTGTAAAAACCAGCTGCCTTACACACTGGAACACGTGAAGTCCACAAGATCAAAGTTAGGCTGACACAACAGAGGCTCATCATTGAACAGCTGATGATGTAACCCAGGTCACAGGCCCAATGGTAAGAAGCTCAAGCTCAGAATAGGGCCTTTGACGTGGTTGATAGGTGTGAGGATCCACCTTTTCCCTCCAGGGAGACAGAGTGAATGAGTGTGGTGGGGCGGGAAGTGAGAGAACGCCTTAGCTGTTAAAAAGAACAAGTAGCTGCAAGGATCAGTGTGTCATGCTCCCTGGCTGCTGTCAGGTAGATCACATCCACACCCTGTAGAGGAGCCAGTCGGCTGGCTTGGGCTGCCTGAAATTTTGACTCAGCTGCCTGTCAGCAGAGCAGAACAGGCAGTCCATCAGCCATTTGTGGTTCCGCTATGTGACTGAGCCAGCCTGGGCACGCCAGGCAGGAGGAAAGTTCATGTGCGCTCACTCGACAGTGTAGTCAGAGCTCGTCTTGTTCTTTTGTCAGTCTTCGAACCTGAATCTCAAGCCAGCTGCTCTCTTTCCTTTTTCAGAGCCTCAGAGTTGCGTATGTGCTTGAAGAGAACCTCTCAGAGGAATTGCCAGTTCGCTCAGTGTGTGTGAAAAGACTGTTGCCGGTGACTATTTCAGGATCATGTGCCTTCACAGCTATAGCAATTTGAGTCTGTACCCTGGGAGCTGTTGTTAACAATGACTCAAAAGCCAATTGTTAACTTGTAACTGTCTCGCTTTTACTGAGTTACAGATCTAAAAATAAAGAAGTGAAAGTCTTGCATCTCCGTAGTGCCTTTCACGTCCTCAGGGCGTTATTTACTTTTTAAAATTAATTTTGTGAGATGTGGGTATCATTAACTGGGCCAGCACTTACTGTCTGTCTCTCGCTGCCCTTGAGAAGGTGTTTGTGTTCCCATCTAAAATTCCCCGCTAAGCCACTCACCATTCTGACTTGGAGCTATATTGCTGTTCCTTTTCTGTCACTGGGTCAAAATCCTGGAATTCCCAGCCGCAACATGCTTTTTAAGAGTAGAGGAACAGGGATAGGCCATTCAGCCCATCAGTCTGTCCTGCCATTCAGTGCAATCACTGCTGATCAAAGCTTCAATGACTTTTACACATCCCATCCTCTGTACGCTCTTGGTCATTTGAAGTCAATGAATCTCTGCCTAAAAAAAACTGCAAGTGAAAGGTTTTCTGAAGAAGGATCCCGACCCGAAACGTCACTTTCCTGCTCCCCTGATGTTGTGTTCCTCCAGCTCCGCACTGTACTGTCTCCAGCTCCAGGATTGGCAGTTCTTACTATCTCTGAGAGTGAGCCTCCCTGTTTCTCTATGGCAGAATTCCAAAGGTTGAAAGCCCTGTAAGTAAGAAGATTTCTTCTCTTCTCCATCCTCACTGACATCCCATTATTTTTAAATTGTGCCCCTTGGTTCTAGACTCACCAGTGAAGGGGAACCATCTTACAGATGTCTACCTTCTCTAACCTTTGATGTGTTTTGTTGCTTTTAATGAAACCACCTCCCATTCTTTAGAATTCTTGAGACTAAAGGCCCCAGTTCCACAAATTTTCCTTCACAGGACATTCCCACCATTCCACTAAGAAGTCTGGACAAGATTTGTTGAATTCCCTCTAATGGCGATAGTATCTTTCCTGAGATAAGGAGACGAAAACTGCACACAGTAATTCAGGTGCAGTCCAACCAAGATCCTACTGAATTGAAGCAAGATTTCCCTCACATCCTGCTCTGGTAAAGATTATTGTTCCATTAGGCTCCCTAAGAACTTGCTTTGCTTACACATCCCCCTTCAGTGAAGGATCCTGCTGTAATGCAGGGAGGTGCTGTGTGTCAATCGGCAAGGTTCTAAAACAGCAATGTGATCAATACGTCATCATGGTTCAGGAGAAGTATTGGGACAGATCACTGGCTCATCTACTCTCCTTCAGAATGGCAGGATGGGATCTTTCCCAGGCCCTTATCATACTGGGTTCCCAGGCAGTGTGGCATGCCCTCAGTACTGCCAACAGTTCTCAGGCTGGAATTTAGCCTGGGAGGGTGGTTGAAGGATAGGGTATGAGTGAAGGCCCAAGACAGATGACTCCAAGCCTGAGAGGAGAGTGACTGGATCAGATTCAGTCAATGGCTAGGGTCTGGTGCCTCCACACCATCACCTTTGGGAATGTAAGCGAGTAAGACCTGTGCTTTTCGCTGGGAGTGGGGGCTGGTACTGAGACCAAGGTAGAGCTCCCATTCTATCAGTAGGTGCAGTGTCATTGCTGACTGACTTCCAGCCTGCTCCTGCTGGTTTGAAATGGTGTCTATCCTTAGCACTGCTGGGACGATGCTCTTCCCCTTTGTTTACTGAGAAGATATGAGGGTATTTCCAACATGCGAATGCTAATTTTCCCCACGGTAAATCGGAGCTCAGTCCCACATCTGTGGCTCCGTGACCTGCCACTCTTTCACATCTTAGACAGTTTAAAACAATTTCCACAACAGAAAGCGGGTTCATCAAACCTCTCGCTATCTAAAATGCATTTTGTTTATCTTCGGACTGTGAATTTAACCATTTATCCCTCACCAACCTCCCCAACAAATATTCAAAAGCCATTCTTTTATCCTTGAAGGGATGGGTCATTTTAAACCCCATGTTTGTGAGGAGGGATTGGGACGAGGGGGGTGCTTGTGTGGTAATTGAAGTCACATTTTTGTTACTTTGTAATTCCCCCTACAACTGAAAAAGCTCCTCTCTGCTGTTGATCACGTTACCCCCCCCCCAACATCACCAGAGAGAGCAGGAAATAGGGGGCCACCCCTTTCCAGGGCTACCATCATCTTCCTTCATGGACATGTCTATCACATCCTGATAACATCATGCAATGTTACTCCTTGATCTCACCTTAGAACCAGAGTGTTTGTACATCCTACATGAGGACCAGGCGAGTTCTATTAAACTGTGCTTCATCTCCTCCCTTCACATATCTCTTGCTGTGAATTGCCAGTGAGATATCAGTGCCCCGTTCCAACGGTTGCCATAGCAACTGAAAATGAGAGCCTTCGCGCTGACGAAAAGCAGTGCTAATCTTCCTCTCGCATCTCTGTAATACTTCAGTTCATCCAAAACTCCCTGGCTACCAAACCACCTCCCCCCTCCGACCCCCGGCTCACTTCTCACCCACTGTGCTCACTGATCCACATCAGTTCCCGGTCTGTATCAAAAACATATCCACGTCCACATTTCCACCTTCGTGCTCAGGTGTCCATCAGCTTCCCTTCCTAATGTCACTGTAGGATCCTCCATGTGGACTGCTAACATGGGCCCCAAGTTACTATCTCAAGATACGCCCTTCGGCAGTGCCTCGCACCCTCAGCACTGCACTGGAGCAGCAGCCAAGGCTCTAAGCTTGTGCTGGGACCCATGCTCATTGAACTCAGAGGTTAGGGTGGTACCCAGTGAGCTGCTGATACCTGGAACCACACTGCAAAGGTTACAGACCATTGGGTTTATTATTATTTTATTATAGAATATAAAAATTGCGTGCGCTCCCTGAGCCTGTCTCATACACTCAGTCCAGACCATTGCTAAAATGGTTAATTCTGTTAGGGTTCTGCCCCCTATTCCTAGCAGCGATCTAATAGATTGTTTGGATGGAGGCTGTTCAGTCCATGTGATGTTGGATAATGAAAAGAGAAAACAATTGTACCAAGACACTATGGTGTGAACTCACCAACAAAGCAGCTTTACTCATAGTGTCTTCAGGATGGAGCTGGGGGTGGTGAGATCTGTAGAGAAGGAACGGAAATTCCAAGAACATCCTGAGCCACCAGCCCCGACAGCCCCCGTGGATGACATCAGCATTCATCAGTCATTCTTTAGCAACACAAAACAGCGGGAGACGACAGCTCAAGTTTCACAATCTGCGGTGAAAACCCCCTAACTCCCCTCTAGTCTAACGTCACATCACAGCTTCCCCAACATAGCAACTACAATCCAATCCACAGCTACAAAACCCATCATTACAGGCAGCGACGTGATGGATGATGGTGCAAGGAGTGTGTGTGTGTCTCGGTATGCAGTCAGCGTGTGTGCGTGTTTGTGTGTGAGTGTGCAGTGAGTGTGTGCAGTGAGTGTACAGTGTGTGCAGTGGGTGTGTGAGTGTGCAACGAGTGTGTGAGGGTGCAGCGAGTGTGTGCAGTATGTGCTACTGTGTAGTGTGTGTGTACAGTGAGTGTGTTTATAGTGAGTCTGTGAGTGTGCAGTAATTGTGCGTGTGTGCAATGAGTGTGTGTAGGCGTACAGGGAATGTGTGCATGTGCAGTGAGTGTGAATGCATATGTAAACATGGATAATGTATGTAGCATGTGAAAGTTGTGAGTATGTGTAGTATAAATGGGTGGAGACAATGTGAATGCATTTTTAAGTGTGTGTTTAAGCAAGTATAAGTGTAAGCAAGTGAGTTCCTGTGTATTTAAATCTGGATCATGTGTGTGTGTGTGTGCAAGTGCATGTGTGTGAGAGGCAGAGAGACAGCAATCGGAATCCCTGATGTTATCTCTCAGTATGTTTGCCGATCCTCCAGCAATGTTACATTGGCAGCTCCTGGGAAACAAGTCATTAGACAGAGCACAATACTCAAGGAGCTTGCAGCTCACAGTCATGGGGAGGCTGTGGTGTCACTGGCCTGGTATTCTGAAAACCAAGAATAATGCTGTAGGAACAGGGGTTCAGATCCTACCACACTACTTGGTGGAATTTCAGTTCAGTCAATAACATTGCAGTAATGCCACAACAATGCTGCCATTGATTGTCACAAGGCAATCCGCTGCCAATACCTGGTCTGGCCTAGATGTGATTCCAGGCCCATAACAATTTAGTTGACTCTTAGCTGCCCTCTGAAGTGGTCTAACCAGCAGCTCAGTTCAGAGATAGAGATAGGAGACAAAGGATGGCTTGCCAATGACGCCCACATCCTGTGAAGAAAAACACCCCTCAGAAAGAGGCTGGTTATGTACAGGATTTTGCTCAAAGGTGTATGATGTTTTTATTCAAATGAAAAAAAAGCATCAGATTGCCTTGTATGTTCTTGAATGTACCTCTGCATCTTACCTCCAGGGCAGTGCTGTTTCATTCACCCACAATGACACTAGGCAGATGGTGTGGTTCAGTACAATGCAGCTCTGCTTTCTGTCCCTGCGTCAATCTCTCTCGTGGTGAATTGGGGATTAATTTGGTGACAGTGTTTACTGTAAATCCAAAACTCGCAACTACTTATTTGGCCGTTGTCTGAACAAAACAATTCATCAAATTTAAAACAGTCCATAGTGTTGTGTGAATTTTGTACTCTTTGATTAAATATGCTCCAATTTATCGTTACAAGAAATACAGTGTTGCTAAGCTTTTAGCATCATCATGGAATCCCTACAGGGCGGAAACAGGCCCTTTGGCCCAACAGGTCCACACCAGCCTTCACAGCATCCGATCCAGCCCCATCCCCCTAATCTACACATCCCTGAACACGACAGAAATTTAACATGGCCAATCCATCTAACCTGCACGTCTTTGGACTGTGGGAGGAAACCCACGCAGACACGTCAAGAATGTGCAAACTCCACACAGACAGTCATCCGAGGCTGGAATCGAACCCAGGTCCCTGGCGCTGTCTGGCCCCAGTGCTAACCACTGAGCCACCGTGCTGTAACACCAAACACCCCACATCTTCAAAAATTTAAAATTCATTCATGGGACATGAGTGGCGCTGGCTGGCCAGCATTTATTGCCCATCCCTAGCTGCCAATGAGAAGGTGGTGGTGAGCTGCCTTCTAAAACCACTGCAGCCCACTTCACCCACAATGCCTTTAGGGAGCACTATATTTTGACCCAGCAACAGTGAAGGAAGATTGACACATTTCCAAGTCAGTATGGGAGTGGTTCGGGGGTATCTTGCCGGTGGGGGTTATATCTGCTGCCCTGTACCTTCCAGGTGGTAGAGGGTGTAGGTTTGGAAGGCGCTGTGAGGCTGGGCCAGGCTCAGAACAGAATGTTTTATGATTTCCAGTTGGATGAAAGTTGGTCACTCAGGATTAAAGTCCGAAAGAACTGCGGATGCTGTAACTCAGGAACAAAAACAGAAGTTGCTGGAAAAGCTCAGCAGGTCAGGGAGCATCTGTGAAGGAGAAAATCAGAGTTAATGCGTTCCAACTGAGATAACATAGTTCCAGCTTGATTGCTCACCCGGGAGGCAGCACAGACTCGATGGCATGAATGCCCTCCTAGTGTGTGTAATGACTGAGCTGGGTTATTGTTAGTAGCCAATGTGTGTCTTTGGGTAGTGCAGTAATCGACCCCAATGTTAAACAGCCCTGCCTTAGAAGAGTTTCGGTGCATCTTAGTGTCTGGGGAGTGGGGTAGGGAAGGATTGAAGAGGAATTCTGTCAGTTATCAATCTCTCTGAAAGTGGGTGTTTGACTGAAACTAGAGAGCTCTCTGTCTCAGAAACATGGGGTGATTTAATGCTCGTTCAATCCTCATGGGTGTATGGATTGAAATAACGTCACTGAAATGCACTGGTATCAGGATGGAACCACATTAAACACAGGGTTAAAGATCTGGAAGAGTCTTGTGTACAAAGAATAGACAGGCTGACAAATGCAAACACTTTGGAGATTGAGGTGAACGGCAAAGCAGTGTGTCGCTTCCTGATCATTAATGAGCTAGGACAATATCTTAACTCTTGGCACTCCATCACAGATATGGTTCACAGAATTCCTCCAAACATTCTAATCTCAGGAGTGTAGCTAGAATGGTAGTTTTGTAACTCTTTCATTGCTAAACCACCAGTTGACAGGAAAATGCATGGGAAGATACAGGACCTTGATGAGGCTGTTCCAAAGTTGAGCAAATTAATGACTGAAGGTCTCTCAAAATGACTTCAAAATAGCAACAGAGAACCAGTCCATTCAGCCCACTAATGGGTAAGCCCCAGACTAACCACTTCCCAAAGGGGTGGCAGCGGGGACAGGGGACATGCAATGGGGGCAAGGGCAGGGGGAACGGCCCAGGCATCCGGGCAAGGTGCAGGGGCCAGAGGACTTGGAGGCAAATGGAGTAGAGGTAAAGTTGCTGGATCAGTAACTCCAAACCCCAGGCTAATGTTCTGGGGACCTGAGGGTTTGGAATCCCACCAGGGTGGATAGTGAAATTTAAATTCAATAAAAACTGGAATAACAAAACAAATTTCATCTAACGACTAACCATTGGTTGCTGTTAAAAACCCATCTGGCCCACTTTAGGGAAGAAAATCTGCCCATCTTTACCTGGTCGGACTTACATGTGACTCCAGATCTGAACTGCCCTCTGGGCAATTAGGGATGGACAATAAATGTGACACACACATTTTGTGAATAAAAATGTTCAGGGCCCGGACCCTGGCCCTGCCACCACTCTGAGCACCACTGATCCTCAGGCCCTGGTACACCTCACCTTACCCAGGCCCTCCTCCCACTTCACCTCATTGAACTCTTGGTAACATTTCCTCTGAACTATTTCTCCCTCAACTCCTTATCCAGTTTCCCATGAAGTGTACGAGGATTCCTGATGACAGTGACCTGCACACTCTCGGTCCCCTCCGGTAGGAGGTGGGACACAGCAGCTGCTGAGTTTGGTCAGCCCATTCTTGGAGTGTGGCTGTGACAGGAAAGGTTGCAATTAATTCTGCATCCTTGAGTGGTGATGGTTCTGGTGATAGCTCTTCCTCCACTGTAGTCCACAGGGTAAAGTTGCCAGTAGGCTGTCTGAGTATCTCGCCTCCCCTTGGCCAGGGGGAGGCAGCGCTGTAGGTGGGTGCAGTCGGAGCCAGTATGAGTGCTGGGTATGGTGGTGGTGACTGGCACCACATATACAGGCCCTGGGCGTGTGGGACTCAACTGGGGTTCTTAGAGAATCTGAGACCCTGACCGAACCATGTGGAAAGGGAAAGAATGGGATACTCCGGGGATCATCTGGGTGACCTTATCACCACTGCTTGTGGTGGGGTGGGGGGAGGGTCCTCACAATCTCCAGCTACCATTGGTCACTGGTCATGCCCATCCTGATAGTGCCCTGCTCCCACACCCATTGGTGGGCAGTTTAACTCCTTCATTGTATCACGGGATGGCACATGGGCATTAACCAGTCAGAATTCTGGATAAACCCTCTCCCCCACCTGTTTACAATGCCCAAGGGGGAGTCCTTATAGCGTCCCTACCACTGAGGCAGGAGGCCTAGTTTCCCAAGTCCATAGGTTGGTAATAATATCTCTGAACGGGTTGCTTAGGAACATATCTATGAGTGTTGTGAGCCCAGAGCAGACTGTCTGTAGAACCGTCCCCAGTCAGGGGTATCACTGGGCTTGAGGGGGCTGTGGGGAGACTGGAGAAACATGGCCTGTCAGGGGAGTGCTGAGGGTGGACATTTCTCCTCTGTCCAACCCCTGCCCTCCCCTCTGTCTCCTCCCGTCTCCCACCAGCCCCTTCACTGACCGAAGCGGCCAACTTTACAGCCGCTGGTTCCTTGTGCTGACAGAGGCTGCACAGATTGTGAGGGTGGATAGTCAAAGGAAGCTAGCTGCTTTAATGGGCTGGAGAGGCTTATGAAAGCTCTCCGGTCAGCTCCCAGTGACATTCCTTCCTGCTTGCTTTTTGTTTTGTCTCTTTGTAATCCGAGGTGCTGACTCATGGTGTCTGGCAGCATCATCCACCATTCTGTCAGCAACAAAACACAGTGCTGTGGGAGTTCAACACCGTCAGCTGCTCACTGCCTGCACCTGCACTTAGCCTAGACCAGCCAGAGTCAACAAAGTTAACCCTTTCCCTGACAATCTGGCAGCATTCGGATCAGCAAGGATCAACCTTATCATTCAATCACTCACTCCAACTTATTATCATTAAAGAGGCCTAGCAGTTCAGTTATCTGCCTGGCCTGGGCTCTTAACCCTGGCTCGTGGAGAAGCAACATCATCTCTAGATCAGGAATGGACGCCAGAAACTGCAGGAGCTTTTTCTTTGGCATGGTGGCTCAGTGGTTGGCACTGGTGCATCACAGTGGATTTGATTCCACCCCTCGCGACTGTCTGTGTGTGGAGTGTGCATGTTCTCCCCAGTTCTGTGTGCGTTTCTTCTGGGTGCTCCGGTTTCCTCCCATAGCCCATTGATGGGCAGGTTAGATACAATGGCCATGCTACATCACCCATAGTATCCAGAGACGTGTAGGCTGGGTGGATTGGCATGGGAAATGCAGGGTTACAGGGATAGGCTAGGGGGCTTACGTTTGGTTGGGATGGTCTCCAAAGGGTTGGTGTGAATTCAATGGGCCGATTGGCCTACTTCCACATTGTAGGGATTCGATGGTTCATTCATTGGATTCGGGTGTCACTAGCTGGACCCAACATTTATTGCCCATCCCTAGTTTCCCTTGAGAAGGTAGTGATGAGCTGCCTCCTTGAGCCGCTGCAATCCACCTGCTGTGGGTTGATCCACAATGCTGTTAGGGAGGGAATCCTGGAATTTTGACCCAGTGTCAATGAAGGAATGATTATATATTTCCAAGTCAGGATGGTGAGTGACTTTGAGGGAAACTTACAAGGAATGTTGTCCCATGTAGTTGCTGCCCTTGTCCTTCTGGATGGAAGTGGTCGTGGGTTTGGAAGGTGCTGTCTAAGGATCTTTGGTGAATTTCTGCAGTGCATCTTGTAGATAGTACACACTGCTGCTGCTGAGTGTCGGTGGTGGAGGGAGTGAATGCTTGTGGATGCGATGCCAATCAAATAGCACTTTTGTCCCAGATGGTATCAACCTTCTTCAGTGTTGTTGGAGCCTTTTTTTAATTCATTCACAGGATCGTTGGTCAGACAGCATTTATAGCCCATCTCTAATTGCCCAGAGGGCAGATAAGCATCACCCACATTGCTCTTGGTCTGGAGTCACATGTGGGCCAGATCAGGCAAGGATGCCAATTTTCTTCCCTAAAGGTCATTAGTGAACCAGATAGGTTTTTGCAACAATCAACAATGAATTTGTGGTGATCGTTAGATTCTTAATTCCAGATATTGATTGAATTCAAATTCCAACATCTGCTGTGGTGGGATTTGAACCTGGGTCCCCAGAAGGTTATCTGGGTCTCTGGATTAACCATCCAGCAAGAACACCACTAAGCCATCGCCTCCCCCAGAGCTGCACTCATCCAGGCAATTGGGGAGTATTCCATCACACTCCTG
This sequence comes from Stegostoma tigrinum, assembly GCF_030684315.1. Lineage (NCBI taxonomy): Eukaryota > Metazoa > Chordata > Chondrichthyes > Orectolobiformes > Stegostomatidae > Stegostoma > Stegostoma tigrinum. The sequence goes on from NC_081357.1 coordinate 95,576,697, forward strand.
ACATGTACTTAGTAGATGGTGGACAGGCTTCAAGGACTCAGGAGGTGAGTTACTCGCTACAGTATTCCCAGCTTCTGACCTGCTCTTCTAGCCGTTGTGTTTATGCGATGAGTCAAGTTAAGTTTCAGGTCATTGGTAACTCCCAGGATATTGATAGTGGGGGAATTCATTGGTGATTATACCATTGAATGTCAAGGGGTGGTGGCTAGATTGTCCCTTGTAGGTGATGGTCATTGCAAGGCAATTGTGTGGTGTAAATGTTACTTGTACACATTAGCTCAAGCCTGGATATTGTCCAGATTTTCTTTCATTTGAACATGGGCTGCTTCAGTATCTGAGGAGCCACGAATGGTGCTGGACATTGTGCAATCATCGGCGAACATCCTGATCTCTGACTTTATGATGGAGAGAAGGTCATTGATGAAGCAGCTGAAGATGGTTGGGCCTAGGACACTACCCTGAGGAACTCCTGCAGAGATGTCCTGGGGCTGAGATGTCTGATCTCCAGCATCAAGTGCCTCCAACTGTTTATGGATATCGCATGCAAAGGCAGTCCAGGTTGGCTGTCCCAGTGCAGTACTGCAGGAGTGCTGCTCTGACAGACGTGCCATGTTTATGCTGTGGCATTAAAATGAGGTCATAAGTGCCCTCTTAGGACAGCATCTGAAGAAGGCCAGGGCAGCACTCCTCGTGATTAGTTAAATATTCATCCATCAAACAGCATCACTAAAAGGAACCATGAGTCACCCATCACCACATTGTTGTTTTGGGGATCTTGCTCTTCACTAATCTTTCCAACATGATAACACTGACTACAATTCAGAAGCTGGCTGTATGTTCTGCGGTTGTGAATGACTATATGAACACACGCTTATCACACTTGATACTGCTGCAATGGGAACTGTGAGACGAACGTTATGGGAATCGTACAAATTGCAGATTTTGTGGGGAGGGTTGTCATGGAACAGTGGGAAGTATCCCAGGTCTGAAGCACTCCTCACTATATTCTCTTCTGTTTTCGGTGTAATATGATAGCTCTGATGAAATGCAGTTCCAGCATTCGGGAACAATATAACCTTCTGGCTAGAGCTAGTCTGAAAAATGCTACATTTAAAATGTTTCAACATCCAAATCTCCCCATAAGCAAGGGAGAATATTATTGCAGATAATTCAGGACACTGATTTGAGTTGACTTATTGCAGTCACATGCACCTAAGTACAGTGAAAAACTTTGTTTTTCCAGCAGTACAGGCAGATCATAGCAAACAAGGGTGCTTAGACAGAGCAAGGCATACAAGGTTAGAGCCACTCAGGAGGTGCACAAAGGAAGATCAACATTATTTGAAGTTAGAGAGTCCATTCAGCAGTCAAATAACAGCAGTCACACTTCTGTAGCTTCTACCTATGGAAGAGGTTGGAAGAGAGCATTACTGGGGGGAGAGGGGTCTTCAATGATATTGGCAGTCTTTACATGGCAATGAGGCATATAAATGGAGCCCATGGATGGGAGGTCGGCCTCTGTCTGGGCTATGCACACAACATTCTGTAGTTTCTTATGGCCCTGGGTAGACCAGTTGCCATACCAGGCCGTAATTCACTGGGACAGAACGCTTTCAACGGTGCATCTGTAAACGTTGGTGAGGGACCTCATGGACGTGCTGCATTTTCTAAGCCACCTGAGGAAGAAGAAGCATTGTCGTGTCCCCTCAACTGTTGCATTTATGTGGGAAGTCCAGGGCAGATTGTTAGTTATTGTCATTCCTAGCAACTTGACACTCCCCACCTCAGCTCCACAGATTTAGACGGGGGGCCTGCTTTCTTCCTGAAGTCAATGAAGATGAGGTTAAGGGTTATGGCAGTTGGAGAAAGAGACAGAGAGTAGACACTGTGTTAGGAATATTGATTTTTAGCTGTATTGCTGCGAAGGCAAATGAACTATAACAATTGTGTTGCAGAGACACCCTGAGAAATCCAGAGCAATTGGATACTCCACACTGTCAGAACTCACAGAGAAGTTCTAGGAAACATTAGGCAGTTAAGTGTTGCATTCAGTGTTTAGGAAAAGTCCCAGTAGAGTGGGCTCTGAAGAAACCATGCATCACTAATAATTTAGTAGAGCTGAGAATGGGACAGAAAGTCCACAAATAGTATTTGCTTAACGCAACTGAGCTTAAAGAAAAACCCAGGTGGTGTTTGAGTTTGGTTAGGCTAACTATCGGTGAACAGCCAGAGTTATACCTGTGGATAGGTGCTGGAGTGCCCAGTTTAGAATCCAGAGCAATGTGCTCAGGAATGTGAGTGAGCGAACCAAACAGGAGTAGTCACTAAGGGAATCCATGACAGAGTAGCTCTAGAGAAGGAATTTCAAGGCTGGATCAGCAAGAGTAAGGAATTGTGATCTTTTGGAATCTATCCTGATCACAATTGCTGTTCACTGCAAATTGCAGTCTATTATCCATATTTACCATATGGTAATTCTGGGTGTTAGACATGTAGTTGGATGTTGAAGATTGTATTACTGCTCTAACATTGTATGGTAAAGTTTATTGTCATTTGTTCAGAATCTTGTGGGAATGTTTTAATGAACACTGAGGCTTCTTTTGAAAATCCATATCCCTCTAATCCCTTCCTATGCAAGCACAAATGCAGATGCCTTTTAAATGCTGTAATTGTACCAACCTCCACCACTTCCACAACACAGTTCTGAAGAAGGGTCACTGGAGCCGAAACATTAACTCTGATTTTTTCTTCACAGATGCTGCCTGACCTGCTGAGCTTTTCCAACAACTTTGTCTTTGTTCCTGATTCTAAGCATCCACAGTTCTTTCGGTTTTTAGTCTCCAACACTTCATCTGGCAGCTCATCCCATAAACGCGCCACCATCTGCGTGAAAAAGTTGCCCCTGAGGTCCCTTTTATCTCTTTCCCTTCTCACTTTAAACCTGTACCCTCAAGTTTTGGGCTCCGCCACCCTGCGAAAAAGGCTATTTGTCCTATGCATGTCCCATTATGATATTGTAATGCCATCAATAAACACATAGAACTCGACTCCATATACACTCCACTACGAAGGAAAACCGGAAGTGAGGTAATCCAGCTGAACGGACTTCAGAGTTTAAGAGCCAGGCAGGGAAACACAACAGCACTTCATTGGAGGCTATGCTAACAATGTTACCCAACGGGGCACTGAAACATCTGTGGAACAACAAACCAGTTTGGCGAGCCAACCAAACACAGCGATGTTATACACCTCTACAAGTGCACTCCTCAGCCTCCAAAGCTCCTGGGAAAATAGCCCCAGCTTACCCAGCCTCTCCCTATAGCTCCAACCCTCCAACCCTGCCAACATCCTTGTGAATCTTCTCTGCAACCTCTCAAGTTTCATAATATCCTTCCTATAGCACGGAGACCAAAATTACACACAGTATTCCAAAAGTGGCCTAAACCAATGTCCTCTACAGCTGCAACATGACCTCCAACCCCCATACTCAATGCACCAACAAATAAAGGCAAGCACACCAAACGCCTTCTTCACTATCCTATCTATCTGCAAGTCCACTTTCAAGAAACTATGAAACTGCATTCCAGATCTTTTTGTTTAGTAACACTCTCCAGGACCTTACCATTAAATGTATAAATCCTACCCTGATTTGCCCTAACAAAATGTAGCACCTCACATTTATCTAAATTAAACTCCATCTGCCACTCCTCGGCCCATTGGCCCATCTGATCAAAATCTTGCTGTGCTTGGTGGTAACCTTCTTCGCTGTCCACTACGCTGCCAATTTTAGCGTCATCAGCAAGCTTACTAACCACACCTCCTATATTCACATTCAAATTATTTAAATAAACAACAAAAAGCAGTGGACCCAACACCAATCCTTGTGGCACATGCTGGTCACAGACCTCAAGACCGAAAAACAACTCTCCACCCCACCCTCTGTCTCCTGCCTTCAGGCCAGTTCTGTATCCAAACAGCTAGTTCTCCCGGTATTCCATGTGATCTAACTTTGCTAATTAGTCAACCAGAGGAACCTTGTTGAATACCTTACTCAAGACCATATAGATCACGTCTACCGCTCCAGCCTCATCAAGCATCTTCGTTATTTCTTCAAAAAACTTAATCAAGTTACTGAGGCATGATTTCCCGCACACAAAACCTTGTTGACTATCCCCAATCAGTCCTTGCCTTTCCAAATACATGCACATCCTGTTCCTCAACTTGCCCACCACTGATGCCAGGCTCACAGGTCTGCAGTTCCCTGGCTTTTCCTTACCTCCTTTCTTAAATAGTGGCACGAAGTTGGCCAACCTCCAGTCTGCAGGCACCTCACCTGTGGCTATGGATGATACAAATATCTCAGCGAGGGGCCCAGCAATCACTTTCCTCACTTCCCAAAGAGTTCTAGGTTACACCTGATCCGGTCCCAGGGGTTTATCTATCTTTATGCATTTTAAGATGCCCAGCATCTCTACCTCTGTAAAATGGACATATTTCAAGATATTGCTTATTTCCCCATGATCTCTACTTTCCATATCCTTCTCCACAGTAAAGAAGACATGGGGGGACTTTTTTTTACAAGACAGTGGTTCACATGTGGAATAAACTTCCTGAGGGAGTGATGGAAGTGGGTACAGTTACAACATTTAAAAGACATTGGGATAAGTGCATGGATAGGAAAGCTTTGGAGGGATATGGGCCAGGTGGGACTATTAGTTTGGGATTACGTTTGGCATGAACTGGCTGGACCAAAAGGCCTGTTTCCATGCTAAGACTCAATGAAAGATGTTCCCTCAGAACTTAATAGAATGAAGGGAATTCTTACATGAATATTGCCGCAGTGAATCATGTTAATGATGTTATGGAGGTTTAGTTAATAAGGGAGAAATGTTTATTTATGCTACCACAACACAAGAAAACTAACTTTTGGAGAGACACTAGAGCAGATTGATGGAGACTGATAATCCAATTTATATTCTGGGTGGTTTGATGAAAGAAGGGGTAATACTAAGAGGTCTCTATGGGATCTATGAACCCGTGCCCTTATACAACGTTAACTTACAAAGTAAGTTAGTTAACAGAATCGTAGCTATGCAAAGTGTTTCCAGTTTACCTATTGAAGGGGTGGATTTTTTTTTTACAAAGTCATGATCTGGGAAATAAAGGAAATTCTTGGCTGTTAAAGAAAAAATTGATCAGCGCAGAGAGCCAGCTTTGGGGCAGTCAGGCCAGGTTTGCTCAAGAAGTGCTGACAATATTTGAGCATCAGTCACAGAAAGCCAAATACATGAATGAGGGTTGAAATGTAAATGATAAACCTGTAAAAGTACAACCATAAGAAATCAAAAATTGAAATCTGCTGAACCTCAAGTCACAGTAGTCACTGTGAAGTATTGTGAAATGACTCTTCAAATGCTGGAATTGCTAATGAAGCAGACTTAAAACCCCTGACTGATGATCTCTTGGAATTTCATCTTGAAAAGAACAGGGAATGTTTTGAACTCCAGTGCACTGTGAAGAACAGGAATGATGAGATGAAAGAGCAGCCCCAGATTTTAAAAGCAGCTAGGGAAAATGTAAAAGTACAGAACAGGGTGTTGACAAGTGAGCTGAAAGAGGTTAATAAGCAGTCGGGAGCGATGGAGCAAAAATTCTGAAGTGATCAAAGTTGTGTAAGAAATAAAAACAGATAACGCTGGAGAAACGCAGCAGGTCTGGCAGCATGCGTGGGGACTGAAAGAGACCTAATGTTTTGAGGTCAACAACTGCTCTTCAGAACAGCTGACGGAAGCGAGCAAACAATTTTAAGGAATTGGAGAATGAGAGAGTAAATAAATGTTTGGAGGGAATTGCGAAATCTGTGGGAATGAAGTCTGTATTTTTAAAGAATAGTGGAAAAATGTTCATGTGTGGACAGGATTGTGGCACATTGCTCAGATGAACTAGAAATAAAATCATAGAATTTTAGGTACGGGAGGAGGGCACTTGAATCATCCTATCTTGCTCCCAGCACAGCTCTCCAGCTGTTCCCACGCTCCAGCCCACTTTGAAATCACTTTCAAATATATATCCAGCTCTCTTTTGAAACCTCCATTGAAAAGGCCTCAACTACTCTCCCAGGCAGTGCATTCCAAATCCTAACAACTCTCAGGGTTTAGAGGTTTCTCCTTATCTCACACCTAGCTCTCTTGATGGCAATCTCAAAACTGTGACCCTTAGTTAGTGACACCGAATATCCTTCTTTACCCTGTCAAAATTGTTCATAATTTTAAACACCTCAGAAGATCACCTCTTAATCTTCTCAGGGCCAAGGACAATAGGCCTAATTCCTCCAATCTTTAATTGTATTGAAAATCTCACAGTGTCTCAGCTGCCATCTCCGAGACCAGCCTTATGTTCCAGTTCATATGAAATATATTCAAGTTTCAGCACAAGCTGTGGCTTGATTTAAACACGCGTCACTTGATCATTAGCCTGAGTCCCTGACATTGCTGTCTCCAAAAATACAAGCAGTTCTATTATCAAATTCACACCGAGCGTCGGAGCCCCGGATAGAAAATTCTTCAAGTTGACCAGCAAAAACAGCAATTTGTTCACTCTGCACGTTGCTATTAATGGGGCCAATCAGTCAACAACAATTCAGGGGTTGAAGAGATACACCATGACTCATAAATGTGCAGAACACACCAGTCAATTGGTACTTTTCCTTCCACTTATTCAAGCCACATTTTCCGTAAGCCTTACTGGATTTGTACATTAATTGTTAATTCAATTCACACCACCACAGGACGTTGGTGAATGGAATTTAACAGCATGTCTTCCCTCTCAACAGAATCATTGCAACGGTGATGTTAATATGATCCGAACCAATAACTGAGATAACACAGAGAAGTCATGGAATCCCTACAGTGTGGAAGCTGGTTATTCGGCCCATCAGGTCCACACTGACCCTCTGAAGAGCATCCCACCCCAACACACCCCTCTATCCTATCCCTATAACTCTCCATTTCCCATGGTTAACCCACCTAGCATGGGCATCCCTGGATACTACGGGCAATTCAGCCTGGTAATCCACCTAACCTGCACATCCTTGGACCGGAACACCTGGAGGAAACCCACGCAGACACAGGGAGAATGTGCAACTCCACACAGACTGTCGCCTGAGGTTGGAATCGAACCTTAGGTCCTTGGCGCTGTGAGGCAGCAGTGCTAACCACTGAGCCATCGCACTGAAGAAAACACTCCTCCCTGTTTCTACTTTTCATCTTTCATTGTTGTGACAGGGCCCAAAGAACTCTGAGCTAGAACAGGAACAATTTAAAATGCAGCCTCACTTCTACGGGTCGTATTTTGTCGTTGAAGCTTTTAAATTGAGTATTTTTCAATATTTTTTCATCGTGACGAAGGTCTGAAACATTGACTTGCCTGCTTCTTGGATGCTGTCTGACCTGCTGTGCTTTTCCAGCCTCACACCTATAGAGTCTAGCTTCCAGCATCTGCAGTCTTTATTGTCTACTAAAAGAGCAGGGTGTGTAAATAGAGTCACATTGAATAAAAGCTGCAAGAGACTGCTGTTGACAGTATAATCCATTTGCTAGGATATTGCACGATCTCTGTCCTTTCTAATTCCTGACCAATGATGTCTCACCTGTCATTCTCCAGGCTTAATGTATTGCCTTGGTTTGATTCCTCAGAAACAGCTTGTACAGCCCATGACCTTGTTAAAGACCCATCTCCTAACTTACCTCTTACTGTTCCCTACCTCCTCATGATGTTTAAACACAGATTATTGTCACCCACCTCAAAAATCTCCGCATTGTCACCAGAACATCCCCCTGAATGCCTTAGTGGATTTATTAGTGACTGTCTTTTATTTATGACCTTGAAACAGAAAACCCTGGAAAAATACTTCAGGTTGATTATCATCCATGGATAGAAAATCAATATTTCAGTTCAAAACCTCTGCTGTTTGCTCAAATAGCAGCCCTGCTCTCCTGTCCTATTCACACCTTCACTGAGACTGTCTTTTATTTTGTAATTTCTCTCATTCCCACTATTCTATCCCCTTGCACCATCACCCCACTTACTGTGCAACCTCTCCTGTTGCTCAGCATATCACAGACTTTCTCCTTCTCTCCTGCCTCTGTACTTACTGTAAACCTTTGGAATTTCTAACACTCAGCACAGGCAAGAGCTGAATCATTAACTCTGTTCCTCTCTGCACTGCCTGTTGAGTATTTCCAGTCCAGGGCCTGAACATTTTGTGTTTGATTACATGAGTCTGTGTACTCCTGATGCTCACTGTGCTTGCGTGGTTCAGACTGGGTGTGGACTCGGAGAAAAGGCAACCGTAGAAATAGCTGGCAGCAGGCATTTTAAAGTTTTGTGAATAATAACTGGGCGTCTACTGTCATCTCTACAAGAATCCAAGATAGAAAGTATATAACATGGAGGGTTTTCTGTTTTTGTTACAAATTATAAGATTGTGGCCTTTCTCCTGGACTCTCCCACCAGAGTAAATTGATTTTCCCTATCTACCCTATCAATCCATTTATCATTCTCAACATTGTCATTAGTTACCCATTTATTCTCCACTAGACTCTCCCAGCCAAGGTATCCAGACTGCAAGCAATGCTCTCGATGGGAATTTGTCCACAACTCTGTATAACTAAGGTATAACTTCCATTACCGTGTACTTCAAGGCTGAGGGAAGGGTGTGGCACAGGCTCACACCCCACCTTTCACACACTTCCCAACAAACCCTTCCAACCTGGCTTAAACTTGTAGAGTTTTACAGCACGGAAAGAGGCCCTTCTACCCACCATGTCTACACTGGCCATCAAGCACCTGTCAACTTGTCCATTTTCCAGCACTTGGCCTGTAGCCTAAGGCCTTCCTCTTTGCTATTTAGCACAGCACCAATTTTAATCTCATCTGCAAACTCACCGACCAAACCTCCTACAGTTATGTCCACATCATTAATGCACATGGCAGATAGGGAGGGACCCAGTACTGAACCCTGTGGTACACCTTTGCCCACAGGCTCCTGCCATGAAAACACCTTTCAACTACCACCTTTGGCTTCTCGACACTAAACCAGCCTTGGATCTAGCCTGACAAGGTGCTTCTGGATCTCAAGGTCTCTCAGTCTCTCAAACAGCCTGTCATGTGAGATCTTATCGAAAGCCCTTGTGAACACTGCATCAACTGTACTATCCTATTTTACACAATAAGTCACCACCTTGAAAAATTGTATCAAATTTGTTCGACATGCTACCCCCCCTGACAAAGCCATGCTGGTTATCTTTGATTAATCCCTACCTCTCCAAATGGAGATTAATTCTGTCCCTCAGAATTTGTTCCAATAGTATTCCTACCACTGAGTTTAGACTTATGGTCCTGCAGTTACCTGGCTGATCCCATCATCCTTCTTAAATAACACAAGTGGTCCTTCAGCCCCCTGGCATGTCTCCTGTGGCTGCAGAGGATTTCACAGTTAATGCCAGATACCCTGCTCCTACAACAGCCTTTGATACATCTCACCTAGGCCCAGGGATTTATCCCTTTTCAAGATCACTAAAACTACAATAGGTCCTCTCTCTCCAGCATAACTTGCTAAAACATAACACTGACAGTCCTCCCTGATTTCTGGACCTACATCTTCCTGCTGCCCAGTGAATACAGAAGCAAAACGCACAATTAAAATCTCTATTATGTCCGTTGGCTCTATACATAACTTTGGTCCCTAATGAGCACTCTTCTTTCCCTGGGTTATTTTCTTGCCCCGAACATAAAACGCTTTTAGATTTTCTTATTTCTTTCACCACAGAGATCCTGTGCTTTGCCTGAATCCCAGAGCCAACATTCCCAGGTTACCACCGCGACCCCCCCCTCCACCACCGCCCCCCTCAGGGAGTCCCCCCCACCCCCGGAGAGCTGGGTATATAATGCGGGCTGGCACTGCCAGTGCAGTCCTGGAGACGGGTCACTCTGACGGACAGCAGTGAGGTGTCACACCCTGGTCCCACTTGACCTCCCAGCTGGATGTAGGGATCCTGTGGCAGTCTGGTGATGAAAAGGATGGAGAGGCCCCTCCCTGGTGTCCTTCAGTCAATTTCATCACCACCTCACAAATGGTCTGATTGTCGCTGCCTGTGGGATCTTGCTGCGCACAGCCTGGTTGCTGCATTTGCTACATTACCGCACAAGCTACACCTCAAAGCCTGCCTCATCGGCTGTGGCATGTCCTGAGACTGAGAGAAGCTCCTTATAATCTCAGCCTTGTTCACCCTACTCCTACAGGAAACCTTTCTGGAGTGGGATCTGTAATAAAACAGGGAGATAGATACCAGGGGCATTAACATCAGACTGTGTGTGCCTTCTTCCCTGCTCCTCTTTGATTCAGATCAAAGACCTTCCAGGACTCCTCCAAGCCAAGTTGTCAACCGCTGAGGGGCATCTTCCCCTGATCACCTGACTCCCTCAAACCTCAGAAGGGATGACAGTGGCCACAGACATTCAGCCTTGCCCCATGCTAACTCTCCAGCTCACACTGTCCTTGTGTTCTGGTCTACAGTGAGCAGGGTGATCCAGCCTGGTGAGTTCAAAAGAACATGCCCCATCTGTGGAGAATCTGTAAAAACTATCCCTGTTGTCTCACTAATTTGATTGAGTTTTTTGAACTAGTAACAAAGAGGATTGATGAGGACAGAGCGGTGGATGTGATCTATATGGATGTCAATAAGGCATTCGATGGTATTCCCCATGGTGGACTGGTTAGCAAGGTTAGATCACATGGAATCGAGGGAGAACTAACCATTTGGATACAGAAGGTAGAAGGCAGACGATGGTGGAGGAGGGTTGCTTTTCAGACTGGAGGCCTGTGGCCAGCGGTGTGCCACAAGGATCAGTGCTGGGTCCACTGTTTTTTGTCATTTATATGAGTGATCAGGATGTGAACGTAGGGAGGTATGGTTAGTAAGTTTGCAGATGACACCAAAATTGAAGGTGTAGGGAACAGCGAAGAAGGTTACCTCAAAGTACAACATGATCTTGATTAGATGGGCCAATGGGCCAAGGAGTGGCAGATGGAGTTTAATTTACATAATTGTAAAATGTTGCATTTTGGGAAGGCAAATCAGGGCAGGACTCATACACTTAATGGTAAGGTCCTGGAGAACATTATTGAACAAAGAGACCTTGGAGTGCGAGTTCATAGTTCCTTGAAAGTAGAGTTGCAGGGAGACAGGATAGTGAAGAAGATGTTTGGCATTCTTGTCTTTATTGGTCAGTGCATTGAGTATAGTAATTAGGAGGTCATATTGCGGTTGTACAGGACGTTGGTTATGTCACTTTTGGAATACTGTGAATAATTCTGGTCACCCTGCAATGAGAAGGATATTCTGAAACTTGAAAAGTTTTGGAAAAGATTTACCAGGATGTTGCTGAGATTGGAGGGTTCGAGCTACAGGGAGTGGCTGAGTAGGCTGGGGATATTTTCCCTGGAGCATTGAAGGCTTGAGGAGTGACCTTTTTAGTTCTTAACAGAATTCCCACAGTGTGGAAAAGGCCATTTGCCCAGCAAGTCCACACTGACCCTCCAAAGATCATCCAACTCAGACCCATCCCCCTACCCTATCCCTATATTTCCCAGGGTTAACACACCTAACCTATACATCCCTAAACACTCTGGGCAATTTAGCATGGCAAAATCGCCAAATTTGCATATCTTTGGATGTGTGTGTGTGTGTGTGTGCCTGTACCTGTGTGCATACTCCCGACAGCACTGAAAGGTTCTGGATAAAAGCAGCTGCTCCCTACCTGTCTCTGAGCTCACTTACAATGTGATGACACTAGTTAAACCAAGGAATCTTCCTGGACCCCACTGTCATCTAGCCCAAGGTGGGGGATGATTAAACAAAGGCGAGCACCAGTCATATTCATGCTTCCAAGTGGGAAAAGGGAAAAGGTGTCAATGTCAGACTCCAGCTGTAATTGAAACAGGCAGACTCCAGCGGTAAGCAGCATCCCAGTACAGGCAGACTCCAGCGGTAAGCAGCATCCCAGTACAGGCAGAGTCCAGTGGTCAGTCAAAAAAATCAGAAATGATGTGTTGGAAACTGGTGAAGGAGAGTTCAATTCCACTCCAGCACTATCCACTGGAAGTTAACCATGTTAAGGCAACATTGTTATGGGAAAATGTTCTGTAAGGAGTATGCACACAGGCACAGGCAGACAGACACACACATATCCACCATCCAGGGTGGCCCAGACAAGCTGTGCAATCACACAACTGACACCGAGAATTTCAACAGAAGCAGGACGGCGTTTTAATCCGTGGAGGTAAAGGAGCTTCCTGAGGTCCAACAACTCAAATGGCACAGTCTGTCACCCAGAGAAATACCAATAAACTGGCAAAACATAGAGGAGGAGTGAACCACTAATGTCCTGTGCTCCCAGTCTGTAGAGAGGAGGTGCCACTGATGTGAGGACTATCCACCAGAAACACGAACCGTCATCACCATCAGAGGAGACAGTATGCTGCAGTCTAAAGCTCTCAGATCTGAAAAGGAGACTGGCTCAATCCCGTATGATCCAAGGAATAAGGCCTGCCAAGGGAAACTCCTGGAATGTGGGCATTATAGTCAACAGCCACAAAACAAATTTTAGTTTGAGCACTGAAAAGGGTGTGTCAATTCAAACATGGTGGCTAAACTTGAACCTCTCCAGCATCATGGTCCAGGAGGGATTCGACTGAAGGTAAAGGGACAGCTGAATATCACACAAAGGCAGCACAATCAGGTAAACTCTCCCTGACATCCAGAAACAAAACTTTTACATATTAACTGGCAAGCTTGCTCACAACTCCAATTTGCGAACATCGTGGATAGTTTGCAAAACAAGGACAAATCTAAACAATTCAGTTCAAAATTCCTGGAACTCTTCACTGGCCTGTAGAAACTGACCAGCATTGTCTCATTATGTTAACACCCGGATACCAAGCCAGTATCTTTGTCCATCCCAAAGGATTGTTCCCTCCACAGAGGTTCAATCAAGAAATTGAGTCCACACACTGCCTCAAAGGGTAATACCACAGTAATAACAACTTACAGCTGGTATCCAGGAATGGTTCCAGACCCAACCCCATAGCTCACTGTAAATCTGCATGGACCTCACCCAGTTCTATGAGACTATGGAAAGGGAGACTCAACTGTAGCACATGTGGTGGGAGGCTTAGCAGGACCTGCGAGATACCTTGTTTTTACTACTTGGACACCAACAGTGGATTCCATTAGTTACCTTCAGATGAAGAATCCAAGATACTAACGTCATTCATCAAGCCTTTCAGGAGATATCACTTTGACAGGCTGTTGTTTGGAACTGTCTCCACACTGGGGATTTCTCAACGAGCGCTGGACAGATTACTGGAGGAGCTGGAAGGTACCCTGTGTCACAAGAACAACATTCTTATCCATGGAGCTACTGGGCAGGAAGGTGGCTCTCAGGTGGATACAGTCTTGCAGCACTTACACAGTGTAGGGCTCCCCATCGGTTCTTTAAACCCATACTTTTTAGGAAACGTCATTCGCACACCAGGCATCAAAGCCAATCGCAGAAGGCCAATATCATTCAGAACTTCCCTCTCCCTCTCACAGACTTTTGACCTCTCATGGGCACGGTCAATTTCCTTGGGACTGAGGTCAAACTATGACATGGTCCCACGTTGGTCTATATCATTGCACTACTTAAGGTGGTTTACCCTAACACAGCATTCACAGTAATCCCACATAATGGTGCACAGTTCACTAGTATCTGCTTAAAACACTTCAAGAGGCTTTCTCCACATCACTAGCTCACCTGGATACCTGCAGGCCGATGGGCAGCTGGCAGACAGGCTAGCATTGTAAAGCCTTTGTGGAAGAATGATGGTGATATTACGTTAGTCTCAGTAAAGTATCTCTCCACACCTCTACATAACTGTCTGTCTCTATCAGAAGGGCAGAAGGCTCTCCACAGGCCCTCAGACTGTGCCCCAAGGCAACAGGCAGAGAGATGTGGGAGAGAAAGGGGACCACAAACGTGTACACCAGAGCTCAGTGGAAACTATCGCCCATAAGGGGAAGGATTCAGCAGACGAGCCGACAGAAAGCTCAGTCTGGCTGACTGACATTAACCAGGAGGCTCAGGTTCTCAGACAGGTCAGACATCAGGTAGGAATGGAGTGTGGCACCCATAGAATAAATAGACCCACACTGAACCCAGGCAAGAGGGACATTATATAGCTGGGCTCTTGCCCAAAGGATCAGGAGACCTATCAGACCCCCCTGTGGGTAGATGAACTCACCTCTCCAATGAGGCCCTCATCTTCCTCTGAACAAATTGATGACACAAGCAGGCGAAATGATCAAAACCAACAGTCCCTGTCCCTCAGTATCCCTCAGACCCACAGTCTGTCCCTCAGTCTCCCTCAGACCCACAGTCCCTCTCCCTCAGACCCACAATCCCTCTCCCTCAGACCCACAGTCTCTGTCCCTGACCCACAATCCCTCTCCCTCAGACCCACAGTCCCTGTCCCTCAGTATCCCTCAGACCCACAGTCTGCCCCTCAGTCTCGCTCAGACCCACAGTCTGTCCCTCAGTCTCGCTCAGACTCACAGTCTGTCCCTCAGTCTCCCTCAAACCCACAGTCCCTCTCCCTCAGACCCACATTCACTGTCGCTCAGACCCACAGTCCCTCTCCCTCAGACCCCAGTCCCTGCCCCTCAGACCCACAGTCCCGGTCCCTCAGACCCACAGTCCCTCTCCCTCAGACCCACAGTCCCTATCCCTCAATCTCCCTCAGACCCACAGTCCCTCTCCCTCAGACCCACATTCCCTGTCGCTCAGACCCACAGTCCCTCTCCCTCAGATCCACAGTCCCTGTCCCTCAGATCCACAGTCCCTCTCCCTCAGACCCACAATCCCTGTCCCTCAGTCTCCTTCAGACCCACAGTCCCTCTCCCTCAGACCCACAGTCTGTTTTCCTCAGACCCACAGTCCCTCTCCCTCAGTCCCACAGTCCCTGTCCCTCAGACCCACAGCCCTTCTCCCTCAGACCCACTGCCCCTGCCCCTCAGACCCACAGTCCCTGCCCCTCAGACCCACAGAGAAACAATCATAGCTTCTCCAATTTCCCCAAATAACTGAAGCCCCTTTTCCACAGTAACACACAAGAAATCATCGTGTATCCTCTCCAAGGCACTGACATCTCTCCTAAAGCTTAGTGCCCTGAATTGTGCAAAATACTCCAGTTAAAGCCCCATGCGTGATGGAAAGAGGTTTATCAGAACCACGCCTGTTCTCGCAGGCGACTGAGAACAGCCCAGTGTGAAATGACAAAACTCATGCTGACTCCCTGAAATTGCAGCCCTTCATACTTACCTGCACCAAACTGTAGCTGCCACATGTCTTCCCATTTTCCACTATGTCACTCCTTCCTGCAATCTGCTGCAATGATCCTCTCCAGTCACTACATTGCCTGGTTTTGTATCACCTGCACAATTACAATTTTACTCCCTATACCTGGCTTCAATTATTTATATTTAACTCAAATCCCAATAGGAACTCCTTGGCAACCCCACTAAATACACCGTCCAGGCAGAAAACAACTGTCCACCATTACTCTCTGTCTCCTATTGTTTAGGTAATTAGATATCCCAGTTACCATCATTCCTTTAATCTCATGAGATCCTATTTTCGGACGTCTATATTACATTTCAAAGCAATAGGGTGCACACTGGTCTAGGGTAGCTGCTGATAATTCCTCGCATCATTTAGATGCCACCACTCCCAGCTCAGCACATTCACCAGAGCACTCTGCACTGATACACCCTGCCTACACACTGTGTTTATCAGATGATGCACTGCAGAAACACTCCAACACTGATGCCCCAGCATTGGAATTGCACTCTCCCCTCCAAGCCACTCAACATCCTGACTTGGAAATATATCACCATTAACTTCACTGTCACTGGGTCCAAATCCTGGAATTCCCTCCTTAACGGCATCATGGACCAACCCACAGCGCATGGACTGCAGTGGTTCAAGAAGGCAGCTCACCACCACCTTCTCAAGGGGCAATTAGGGACGGGCGAGGAATGCTGGCTCGGTCAGTGATAGCTATATGGCATGACATTGTTAAAAAAGCAATAGCAGCAGTATGTTGTTACCTTTTCTCAGTTTAATTTAATCTTCTTTCAAATATTTAACATCAAAAAATGGACTTTCTTCCTTCATCTCCAAGGCTGGACCCCATTGTGGATTAAGCCATCTCAGATCACTGGTTAAAATGACGGTGCAGATGAACTACGTGGGGGAAAACAAACTGGAATTGGAAAAAAGGATCTGGCCCTGAGTGCTGTTTACATCACAACACTACAAATCAGAGATGCTGCCAATTTAAGGTCATTCATAAGATGTATTACAGCCAGCACGCTGACTGAACTGAGGCTGTATCTAATATTAGATTGCTGTCAAACACAAAACATTGCAATAAACAGACCACAGGCCTGTGGGCATACGCCCTCTTTGAGGATCACCTTTGTGAGCTGTCAGATTGAGGATGGTACATATCTCCAGGACAAACCTCTCTGAGGAAGAATACAGAGTACCATGAATACACAACTTCTTACAATTGCAGGACATCCAGAGAGCTGCACAGTGAAAGCCATTCAGCAGTGACTGTTCGACTGCTGGAAGTGCAACAGTTATTTCACTTTAACCCTTAATAAATACCAACAAACATAAAGAAACAAAGAACAAACATTCTCATGGATAAGAGAATGAACAATGAGCCCAAACCACCAAACATATTAAAGAAGCTGAGATAATGGGAACTGCAGATGCTGGAGAATTCCAAGATAATAAAATGTGAGGCTGGATGAACACAGCAGGCCAAGCAGCATCTCTGATGAAGGGTCTAGGCCCGAAACGTCAGCTTTTGTGCTCCTGAGATGCTGCTTGGCCTGCTGTGTTCATCCAGCCTCACATTTTATTATATTAAAGAAGCTGCCAGCTTAGACCTGAAGGTAAACTCACTGTGCTGTGTACCCTCAGTATTTACACTCTGACAGCACTACACTCCTTCAAGGAAGCTATCCCCCAATTTTATACATCTGACAATGAAGTTATGCATCAGCAATGACCCTGACTGTCCAAAATTACAGCACTCCCTCAGTACTGACCCTCTGACAGTGCGGCACTCCCTCAGTACTGACCCTCTGACAGTGCGGCACTCCCTCAGTACTGACCCTCTGACAGTGCGGCACTCCCTCAGTACTGACCCTCTGACAGTGCGGCACTCCCTCAGTACTGACCCTCTGACAGTGCGGCACTCAATCACTACTGACCCTCTGACAGTGCGGCACTCCCTCAGTACTGACGCTCTGACAGTGCGGCATTCTCTCAGTACTGACCCTCTGACAGTGCAGCACTCCCTCAGTACTGACCCTCTGACAGTGCGGCACTCCCTCAGTACTGACCCTCTGACAGTGCAGCACTCCCTCAGTACTGACCCTCTGACAGTGCGGCATTCTCTCAGTACTGACCCTCTGACAGTGCGGCACTCCCTCAGTACTGACGCTCTGACAGTGCGGCATTCTCTCAGTACTGACCCTCTGACAGTGTGGCACTCCCTCAGTACTGACCCTCTGACAGTGCGGCACTCCCTCAGTACTGACCCTCTGACAGTGTGGCGCTCCCCCAGTACTAGACTCTGAGACTGTGAGGCACTCCCTCAGTACTGACCCACTGACAGTGCGGCATTCCCTCAGTACTGACCCTCTGACAGTGCGGCACTCCCTCAGTACTGACCCTCTGACAGTGTGGCGCTCCCCCAGTACTAGACTCTGAGACTGTGAGGCACTCCCTCAGTCTGACCCTCTGGCAGTGCGGCACTCCCTCAGTACTGACCCTCTGACAGTGCGGCACTCCCTCAGTACTGACCCTCTGGCAGTGCGGCACTCCGTCAGTACTGACCCTCTGACAGTGCGGCACTCCCTCAGTACTGACCCTCTGACAGTGTGGCACTCCCTCAGTACTGACCCTCTGACAGTGCGGCACTCCCTCAGTACTGGCCCTCTGACAGTGCAGCACTCCCTCAGTACTGACCCTCTGACAGTGCGGCACTCCCTCAGTACTGACCCTCTGGCAGTGCGGCACTCAATCACTACTGACCCTCTGACAGTGCGGCACTCCCTCAGTACTGACCCTCTGACAGTGT
Organism: Stegostoma tigrinum; assembly: GCF_030684315.1. NCBI lineage: Eukaryota > Metazoa > Chordata > Chondrichthyes > Orectolobiformes > Stegostomatidae > Stegostoma > Stegostoma tigrinum. The sequence goes on from NC_081357.1 coordinate 95,594,956, forward strand.
GGCACTCCCTCAGTACTGACCCTCTGACAGTGCGGCACTCCCTCAGTACTGGCCCTCTGACAGTGCAGCACTCCCTCAGTACTGACCCTCTGACAGTGCAGCACTCCCTCAGTACTGGCCCTCTGACAGTGTGGTACTCCCTCAGTACTGACCCTCTGACAGTGTGGCACTCCCTCAGTACTGACCCTCTGACAGTGCGGCACTCCCTCAGTACTGACCCTCTGACAGTGCGGCACTCCCTCAGTACTGACCCTCTGGCAGTGCGGCACTCAATCACTACTGACCCTCTGACAGTGCGGCACTCCCTCAGTACTGACCCTCTGACAGTGTGGCACTCCCTCAGTACTGACCCTCTGACAGTGCGGCACTCCCTCAGTACTGACCCTCTGACAGTGCAGCACTCCCTCAGTACTGGCCCTCTGACAGTGCGGCACTCCCTCAGCGCTGACCCTCTGACAGTGCCTCACCCCCTCAGTGCTGACCCTCTGACAGTGTGGCACTCCTTCAATCTGCCAGTTAGTCAGTCTGTCTGATCTATCGAGTGGGATCTCTCTGGCTGTAGCTTGAATCTCTAACCTTAGTCCCTGCATTTCGGTGCAACCTGCCGCTTTCAGTTGCAACCCAGTTGGTTGAGAAATGTGGTTTGTTTGCTGCACTGTGTGAGTGGAGAAATGATGTGATTTTGGAAAAAGGGTTTCTGTGATCGCAAGGTTGTATTTAGTCCGTTCTGTGATTTGAGGTGGGTTGACACCTCCTGTCAAATAAGCAAGGTGAGTATTCGCATGATGCAGAATGAGGTGTTAATCACCGAGCTATCTGTATCCTGTGTCAAGGTTAGCAGGCTCCAGCTGATGTTTTAATCTATTGTAAAGTGTAGGTATCACTTGGTACTGTGCCCCGTCATATTCCCATCACTGTGCCTGGGCGCTGTGTCTGATTTCGGGACTGTTTCAGGAAGGTGTGTTCATGTTTTCAAACTGCAGAATACTGCAGCATTTTAACTCTTGGCTCCTGTCAGAATTCAGGAAGGTTTTTTTTCCTATGAATGATGTGAAAAAGTATTGGTTGTAGTTCATATTCAACTGGGTCAAGAAGGAGGAGTATGTAAGAACAAAAATAGTCAGGAACACAAATCTGGAAAAGTATCCCGTTGGGAACAGAATTCTCAGCAATGTGCTGGAGCCAGACTTGGCTTGTAAGGTGGAGTGGATTGTTTCCAGGAAACAGACGAAGCAGGGAGTAGTGTGTGAGAGGGCAAGGGAGAAGGAGATGTGGGATAGTGAGGAGGAATGGGTGGAGGGGGCCAAGGAAGGAAAGGAAAGGGGGGGAGATGGCACACAATCAGAGACCACTGCATAAAGTTGGCAGGAGAGGGGCAGAAATGGGGAGAGGCATGGGAGAGATGCGGAGGAGAGAGAAAAATGCAGAGGGTATGAGTGTGGGAGAGGGAAAGGGGGCTGTAGGTGTGGAAAGGATGAGGAGGGTGAGAAGAAGCGCTAAGTCGGGGTGTGAGAGAGAGAGGCTGTTGTTGTGGCGATGGCTTCAGTCGTGTTTTACTTGTTAGCTGAGCAGTGCTCTGGTCTGGGCATTTCTTCACTGCAGGTTTCAGACAGCCTGGAAAAGCACAGCAGGTCAGACAGTGTCAGAGGAACGGGAAGGTCAACGTTTCAGGACAACAACCCTTCATCAGTCCTTCAGCCTGAGACATTGACTTCCCCAGTCCTCTGAAGCTGTCTGACCTGCTGTGCTTTTCCAGCCTCACACCTACGGACTGTGGCTTCCAGGATCTGCAGTCCTTATTGCCTCCAAGTTTCAGAGAGCCAGATGGGAGTAAGAGAAACCCAGCAGTGTCCAATAATGAGCTGAAAATGAAGCAAGCCTTTCACTGAACAGATATAGCAGAGGAAGTGGTCAGGCCTGATAGAACATAGAACATAGAACAGTACAGCACAGAACAGGCCCTTCAGCCCACAATGTTGTGCCGACCATTGATCCTCATGTATGCACCCTCAAATTTCTGTGACCATATGCATGTCCAGCAGTCTCTTAAATGACCCCAATGACCTTGCTTCCACATCTGCTGCTGGCAACGCATCCCATGCTCTCACAACTCTCTCTGTAAAGAACCTGCCTCCGACATCCCCTCTATACTTTCCACCAACCAGCTTAAAACTATGACCCCTCGTGCTAGCCATTTCTGCCCTGGGAAATAGTCTCTGGCTATCAACTCTATCTATGCCTCTCATTATCTTGTATACCTCAATTAGGTCCCCACTCCTCCTCCTTTTCTCCAATGAAAAGAGACCAAGCTCAGTCAACCTCTCTTCATAAGATAAGCCCTCCAGTCCAGGCAGCATCCTGGTAAACCTCCTCTGAACCCTCTCCAAAGCATCCACATCTTTCCTATAATACGGCGACCAGAACTGGACGCAGTATTCCAAGTGCGGTCTAACCAAAGCTTTATAGAGCTGCAACAAGATCTCACGACTCTTAACTCAATCCCCCTGTTAATGAAAGCCAAAACACCATATGCTTTCTTAACAACCCTGTCCACTTGGGTGGCATTTTAAGGGATCTATGTATCTGCACACCAAGATCCCTCTGTTCCTCCACACTGCCAAGAATCCTATCCTTAATCCTGTACTCAGCTTTCAAATTCGACCTTCCAAAATGCATCACCTCGCATTTATCCAGGTTGAACTCCATCTGCCACCTCTCAGCCCATCTCTGCATCCTGTCAATGTCCCGCTGCAGCCTACAACAGCCCTCTATACTGTCAACGACACCTCCGACCTTTGTGTCGTCTGCAAACTTGCTGACCCATCCTTCAATCCCCTCATCCTAGTCATTAATAAAAATTACAAACAGTAGAGGCCCAAGGACAGAGCCCTGTGGAACCCCACTCATCACTGACTTCCAGGCAGAATATTTTCCTTCTACTACCACTCGCTGTCTTCTGTTGGCCAGCCAATTCTGTATCCAAGCAGCTAAGTTCCCCTGTATCCCATTCCTCCTGAATGAGCCTACCATGGGGAACCTTATCAAATGCCTTACTGAAGTCCATATACACCACATCCACAGCTCGACCCTCATCAACTTTTCTAGTCACATCCTCAAAAAACTCGATAAGGTTTGTGAGGCATGACCTACCCCTCACAAAGCCGTGTTGACTGTATTTGATCAAGCCATGCTCCTCCAGATGGTCATAAATCCTATCCCTCAGAATCCTTTCTAACACCTTGCAGACGACAGACGTGAGACTTACTGGTCTGTAATTGCCGGGGATTTCCCTATTTCCTTTCTTGAAGAGAGGAATTACATTTGCCTCTCTCCAGTCCTCAGGTACGACTCCAGTGGAGAGCGAGGATGCAAAGATCTTCACAAGTGGCAAAGGAATTGCATTTCTCGTTTCCCAAAGCAGTCGAGGACAAATCTGGTCCGGGCCTGGCGACTTGTCAATCTTAATGTTTGACAAAATTTTCAGCACATCAGCTTCGTCTATCTCTATCCATTCCAGCATGCACACCTGCTCTTCAAAGGTTTCATTCACTACAAAGTTCGTTTCTTTCGTAAAGACAGAAGCAAAAAACTCATTGAGGGCTTCCCCTACCTCCTCAGACTCCACACACAAGTTCCCTATGCTATCCCTGATTGGCCCTACTCTTTCTTTGACCATTCTCTTATTCCTCACGTAAGTGTAAAATGCCTTTGTGTTCTCCCTGATTCCTTCTGCCAAGCCTTTCTCGTGCCCCCTCCTGGCTCTCCTCAGACCTTTTTTGAGCTCCTTCCTTGCCTGCCTGTAATCCTCTAGAGCTGAGCTTGATCCTAGCTTCCTCCACCCTATGTGAGCTACCTTCTTCCTTTTCACAAGAAGCTCCACCGCTCTCGTCATCCAAGGTTCCTTTATCTTACCCCTTCTTGCCTGTCTCAGAGGGACTTATTTACTCATCACTCGCAACAACTGTTCCTTAAACAGTCTCCACATGTCTAAGGGTCTAGGCCCGAAACGTCAGCTTTTGTGGTCCTGAGATGCTGCTTGGCCTGCTGTGTTCATCCAGCCTCACATTTTATTATCTCTCTCTCCACATGTCTATAGTTCCCTTACCATGGAACAATTGCTCCCAGTCCATGCTTCCTAACTCATGCCTAATCGCGTCATAGTTTCCTCTTCCCCAATTAAATATCCTCCCATTTTGCCTAATCCTCTCCTTCTCCATAGCTATGTAGAATGTGAGGCAGTTATGGTCACTATCGCCAAAATGCTCTCCCACCACAAGATCTGATACCTGCCCCGACTCGTTTGCGAGCACCAAGTCTAGAATGGCCTCTCCCCTCGTCGGCCTGTCAACGTACTGCATTAGGAAACCCTCCTGAACACACCTTACAAAAACAGCTCCATTCAAATCTGAGATAATGGGAACTGCAGATGCTGGAGATTCCAAGATAATAAAATGTGAGGCTGGATGAACACAGCAGGCCAAGCAGCATCTCTGATGAAGGGTCTAGGCCCGAAACGTCAGCTTTTGTGCTCCTGAGATGCTGCTTGGCCTGCTGTGTTCATCCAGCCTCACATTTTATTATCCATTCAAATCTTCTGCTCGAAGGAGGTTCCAATCAATATTAGGAAAGTTAAAGTCACCCATTACAACAACCATACTGCGTGCACACTTTTCCAAAATCTGCCGACCTATGCTTTCTTCAAACTCCCTGCTGCTATTGGGGGCCCGTAGTAAACCCCTAACGAGGTGACTGCTCCCTTGCTGTCCCTAATTTCCACCCATACTGACTCAGTAGGCAGATCTTCCTCGACAATGGAAGCTTCTGTAGCTGTGATACCCTCTCTGATTAGTAGTGCTACACCCCCTCCTCTTTTTCCCCCCCTCCCTATTCTTTTTAAATGTTCTAAACCCTGGAGCATCCAGCAACCATTCCTGCCCATGAGAAACCCATGTCTCTGTTATGGCCACAACATCGTAGCACCAGGTACTGATCCATGCTCTAAGTTCATCACTTTTATTCCTGATACTCCTTGCATTAAAGCAAACACACTTTAACTGATCCCTTGGTTCCTTCCCAGGAAAATCCTTCCCACTAGCTGGTCTACCTCTTGCTACTGCCTCACCTGCATCAACTCTCACCTCCGGTATACAGCTCAGGTTCCCACCCCCCTGCCATACTAGTTTAAACCTTCTCGAACTACTCGAGCAAACCTTCCACCCAGGACATTGGTCCCCTTCCAGTTCAGATGCAACCCGTCCTTCTTGTACAGGTCCCATCTTCCCCAGAAGGCATCCCAATTATCTACATATCTGAAACCCTCCCTCCTACACCAGCTGCGCAGCCATGTGTTCAGCTGCGCCCGCTCCCTGTTCCTCGCCTCGCTATCTCGTGGCACTGGTAGTAAACCAGAGAACACTACTCTGTTCGTCCTGCTCTGCAGCTTCCATCCTAACTCCCTGAAATCACTTTTTATATCCTCAATCCTATTTCTGGCTATATCATTTGTGTCAATATGTAACACGATTTCTGGCTGTTTGCCCTCCCCTTTTAGAACCTTATACACCCGATTGGAGACGTCCCGGACCCTGGCACCAGGGAGGCAACATACCTTCCAGGAATCCTGATCCTGACCACAAAATCTCCTGTCAATTCCCCTAACTATCGAGTCCCCTACCACGAGTACTTTTCTATTCTGCCCCCTTCCCTTCTTTGCCACAGTGTCAGGCTCAGTGCCAGAGAACTGACTACTATGGCTTTCCTCTGGTAGGTCATCCCCCCAAGCAGTATCCAAAACAGTATACTTATTGCTGAGGGGAATGCCCACAGGGGATCTCTACACTGTCTGTCTGTCCCCTTTCCTCCCCCTAACTGTAACCCATCTATCCTTGTCCTGAGCCTTAGGAGTGACCAACTCCCGGTAGCTCCTCTCAATTACCCCCTCTGCCTCCCGAATGATCCGTAGTTCATCCAGCTCCAGCTCCATTTCCCTAACACGGTTTTCAAGGAGCTGTAGCTGGGTGCACTTCCCGCAGATGTAGCCAGCGGAGACGTGTGCCATGTCTCCCAACTGCCACATTCTGCAGGAGGAGCAAACAACTGCCCTAGCATCCATACCCCACTTATCTGATCACTCACTCAGTACTAAAGTAGAAAGCTTACGTCAAGTAATAATAACAAGTTAATAACAAACTTATATTCATTGCTGTTGGCATTGAAGTCAAATAGAGCTCTCCTGTCACACAGAGAGCCCTCAACCGGCCACGCTGAGGCGACAAGTGTTGAAAGAGGAGATTGAGGCAAGAACCGAAGGAAAGGAGAAGCAGTCACTGCCCTGTAACACTGGGTATGCCTTGATGGTTGAAACTCTCTGAGACACTGCACTCGAATAGACACCTCTCTTCCCAGTCTTTATTCTTGGTGACTGAGGTGACCATTGAATAACTTCACTCTGAGGGCAGCGATTCCCAGAATTCTCTGTTCTGGAGGTTGTCCAATCTTAGTCATTGAGGCTGGTCAATTTGGGGATCCATAGATCTCTGAAAATCTACCAAAGTAGAGCCTGAGGTAGAAGACCTTATTGAGTAGCAGAATAGTCTTGATGAGGTGAATGGCAAAATTCTGGTCCTATATCTTCTCGTCTTATATGCAAATATTAGGTCAAATGATCAAAAAGTGCATTAGGTTTGAGATATTTTCTAATTGAGATGTGGAGGGATGTTATTACACAGCACTGGAGCATGTGGGACTTCACCATTGGAGTAAGGACACTACCACAGCACCACAGAGTCCTTGGTTCAGGTTTAAAGGAGGTTCTTAAAGGCAGAGAGAGAGGTACAGTATTCTAACGATGTATGATCCTCTGAGTAAAGAAATTTCTCCTGCTTTAGTCAATAAAACCTGGGAAGAGAGTTGTCCAGAATGGAGACAGAGGTGGAGAAGGGGTTTAGAGAAGGAATTCCAGAGTTTTGGCACAGCAGCCAATAGCAGAACAATTAACATTTGGCCAGAATCTGAGATCTTGGAGGATGGTAGGGCTGGAGGAGGTTCCAGAGGTAGGGAGGTGAGAGACTGGCAGGGACTTGACCCCAGGGAGGGCACATCTACTTTCAAGGCCTTGCTGAGACATTTCTGCCAGTTGATGCTGGGTGAACAGGACTCGAGACAGATAGGATACGATCAGAATAGTTTAGCTCTTTGCAAAGAACTCACAAAAGATGCAACCTACAAACCATGATTACACCAGACGAGGCCTTCATTATTTCAGCTAATGCCAAATGTGGGTGGCACTGGCTGAGCCAGTGTTCTGAACTTTTTATTTCTCTATTTTCTCAGTTATTCCTCTGATCTGTGATACTAGGCATTTTATTTCCTTATTTTTCTGACATTTTTCTCTGAGACCTTATATGAAGAAACAGTACCTAGGTCAACTTTCCAGCACACTTATTTGCGTACATGTGACAATAAAGCTAATTCAATTTGACTCAGTTATTGACCTTTCAGAAGGTGCTGATGAGCTGCTGCCTTGAACTGCTGTTAGGGAGGGAATTCCAGGGAGAATGAATGAATGAATGAAGTAGGATAATGAACAAAGGGATTCGTATTTATATCACACCTTTCATAATTCCCAGGTGGTCAAAGTGCTATACAGCCAATAAAGTACTTTTGAAGTGGGTTGCTGTAATATTAAAGATGCATCAGCCAATTTGCATGCAGCGAGCTCCCATACAGAACAATGTGATGAAATGAACAGATCATTAGTTTTTGGAACCTGGGTCTCAATTAGAGCTGCCCTGTTTCTCCTTAAAGAGTGGGTATGGGATTTTTATCGTCTATCTGAAAGTGCAGACAGTCCCTTGGCTTAACATTATGTTCAAAAGCAGCTTCTCTAACTGCTCAGCACTCCCTCAGCTCGGAGAAAGGCAATGCAGGTTCTGATAAACAGGACAGTTAACATAAACCCTGACCTGATCCTAATATCATCAACAAGGATCTAGTCTGAGAGCCTCCAGGATTCACCTCTTCCCAAAAACTGTAATCTGTGGGCATTACAACCTGCACCCAATCTACCCATAGACATGGGAATGTGGGGTTTAGTCCCCAATCTACCCAGGGACATCCTGGTACAGGGTGTGGGGCTCAGTCCCCAGTCTACCCAGGGACAGCCTGGTACAGGGTGTGGGGCTCAGGTCCAAATCTAACCAGGGACAGCCTGGTACAGGTTGCGGAGCTCAGTCCCCAGTCTACCCAGGGACAGCCTGGTACAGGGTGTGGGGCTCAGTCCCCAGTCTACCCAGGGACAGCCTGGTACAGGGTGTGGGGCTCAGTCCCCAGTCTACCCAGGGACAACCTGGTACAGGGTGTGGGGCTCAGTCCCCAATCTACCCAGGGACAGCCTGGTACAGGGTGTGGGGCTCAGGTCCAAGTCTACCCAGGGACAGCCTGGTACAGGGTGTGGGGCTCAGTCCCCAACCTACCTGGGGACAGCCGGGTACAGGGTGTGGGACTCAGTCCCAAATCTACCCAGGGACAGCCTGGTACAGGATGCGGGTCTCAGTCCCCAGTCTACCCAGGGACAGCCTGGTACAGGGTGTGGGGCTCAGTCCCCAGTCTACCCAGGGACAGCCTGGTACAGGGTGTGGGGCTCAGTCCCCAGTCTACCCAGGGACAGCCTGGTACAGGGTGTGGGGCTCAGTCCCCAGTCTACCCAGGGACAACCTGGTACAGGGTGTGGGGCTCAGTCCCCAATCTACCCAGGGACAGCCTGGTACAGGGTGTGGGGCTCAGGTCCAAGTCTACCCAGGGACAGCCTGGTACAGGGTGTGGGGCTCAGTCCCCAACCTACCTGGGGACAGCCGGGTACAGGGTGTGGGACTCAGTCCCAAATCTACCCAGGGACAGCCTGGTACAGGATGCGGGTCTCAGTCCCCAGTCTACCCAGGGACAGCCTGGTACAGGGTGTGGGGCTCAGTCCCCAGTCTACCCAGGGACAGCCTGGTACAGTGGGGCACAGGTCCAAATCTACCCAGGGACAGCCTGGTACAGGGTGCGGGGCTCAGTCCCCAATCTACCCAAGGACAGCCTGGCACAGGGTGCGGGGCTCAGTCCCCAGTCTACCCAGGGACAGCCTGGTACAGGGTGTGGGGCTCAGTCCCCAGTCCACCCAGGGACAGCCTGGTACAGGGTTGTGGGGCTCAGTCCCCAATCTACCCAGGGACAACCTGGCACAGGGTGCAGGGCTCAGTCCCCAGTCTACCCAGGGACAGCCTGGTACAGGGTGTGGGGCTCAGTCCCCAGTCTACCCAGGGACAGCCTGGTACAGGGTGTGGGGCTCAGTCCCCAGTCTACCCAGGGACAACCTGGTACAGGGTGTGGGGCTCAGTCCCCAATCTACCCAGGGACAGCCTGGTACAGGGTGTGGGGCTCAGGTCCAAGTCTACCCAGGGACAGCCTGGTACAGGGTGTGGGGCTCAGTCCCCAACCTACCTGGGGACAGCCGGGTACAGGGTGTGGGACTCAGTCCCAAATCTACCCAGGGACAGCCTGGTACAGGATGCGGGTCTCAGTCCCCAGTCTACCCAGGGACAGCCTGGTACAGGGTGTGGGGCTCAGTCCCCAGTCTACCCAGGGACAGCCTGGTACAGTGGGGCACAGGTCCAAATCTACCCAGGGACAGCCTGGTACAGGGTGCGGGGCTCAGTCCCCAATCTACCCAAGGACAGCCTGGCACAGGGTGCGGGGCTCAGTCCCCAGTCTACCCAGGGACAGCCTGGTACAGGGTGTGGGGCTCAGTCCCCAGTCCACCCAGGGACAGCCTGGTACAGGGTTGTGGGGCTCAGTCCCCAATCTACCCAGGGACAACCTGGCACAGGGTGCAGGGCTCAGTCCCCAGTCTACCCAGGGACAGCCTGGTACAGGGTGTGGGTCTGAGTCCCCAGTCTACCCGGGGACAGCCTGGTACAGGGTGTGGGGCTCAGTCCCAAATCTACCCAGGGACAGCCTGGTACAGGGTGTTCGGCTCCACCCCCAGTCTACCCAGGGACAGCCTGGCACAGGGTATGGGGCTCAGTCCCCAATCTACCCAGGGACAGTCTGGTACCGGGTGTGGGGCTCAGTCCTAAATCTACCCAGGGACAGCCTGGTACTGGGTATGGGGCTCACTCGGAAATCCCACTCCTCACCACATTGTGTAGAAATGTGTTCTCCCACAGGATTAAATGTAATCCAGGCAGCAAGATGGAGTGCTGAGAATGGGCAAGCTACCAAATGCTATCGGCCATCAGGGTATCTGTCTGCACCAGGTGTTCCTGTGGGAATTGAATCCACGACATTGCTTGGACATGCAGAGGGCTATCCACTGAGCCAGAGCTGACAACTGTAGTGCTTAACTGACACCATTCAAAGCTGGGTTTGGAGTATGACAAGATCTTTAATGATCAGCTAATGTTCATCCTGAGACTATTCCAAATGTGTATCTTTCAAGCTGGGCTCTATTGTAAAGAACTTTTTGGTGCCTCAGTTTCAGGGAGCACTGGGCTATCTGGGCCTATTGTTACAATCTGACTCTGGGGTGAGTTTAATTTATTAATCCCCCCTCAATTTATCACAGTTCCAGGCAGGATACATCAAACTGACAAGCTCCTGAGTGAGGGGAGTATACTGTCTCCCTTTCAGTACTCAGCTACCTTCTTGGTGAGACACAACAAGATCAATTTAAAAGCGATCCCTTCCCTTCTCCAAAGGAACCTATATTTTCGACCACCATTAAACTGCCGTCCTGTCTACCCTGAGGTCTTTGCCCGATTTCAAAGATGCACAAGTGTTCCTGTTTGATCCAGCAGCAAAATACCGATGCTGGGAATCTGAAACAAATACAGAGTAAGCTGGAGAAACTCACCAAGTCCGGCGTTGAAGATAGAAACAAGAGTTGATGCTTTGAGTCCAGCATGACTCTTCTTCAGAACTATTCTGAAGAATCTTTGGATGCAAAATTTCTCCATAGAAGTTGCCAGAACTGCTAAGTTTTTCAAGTGTTCTCTATTGTTGTTCTGGCTAATATTAACCCAACAACCAACATCACCATTGCACCAAAGCTATTTTCCTGAGGCCCAGCAGGGTGCTAATTAAGCTGCTTTGTTTATACCTAACCACAGTGAATAGATCACAAAAGCACTTCACTTGATTTAAACGGCTCCAAAAGCTCCTGGCATTGTCAAAGGGCTGATGTAAATGCATGTTCTTTCTTTGTATCCCATATATGTTCACAGAGTGCAATGGGATTTAGATCTGAAATTTAAACTATCTCCTTCATTCAGTGCCTCTGTTTTCCTGTCTGTGACCCTAGTATAGACACCCTGTCTCCATTCACAGGCAGCACTCTCGAGCACTATTTCTGGTAAACTGAGGTCTATTTCCTGTCACTCAAGCTCAGTGCAAGGCTACCCAAAATGAGAACTGGTTGAATTCCTTCACTCGCAACCTGTTCGGAGGGAACGTTGTTGTCACAAAGAGAGCGCCCGCATTTAACTGCCATCGCAGTCTCAAAGGCTGACAGCCTACCAGCTAACGTCATGCACCAAATCCTCCCAGAGATCACAGACAGCGCATTTACACTGGCTTCACCCCTTGTAAGGGGTATCAATGCTAGCCTGTGGAGGCAAAATAAAAGGGGTTGAATTGTAGGAGGTTTCTGGGGGAGTGGGATGGGGGAGCTGGTCAGTGAGCATAGGCGGAGAGACTAAACTTACATCCTTAGGTTGTGAAAACATGATGGAAATGCATGTCTCTCTTTGCACAAGACTCTATTTATGTCATGTTCTGACGGGGACGAGATGCCACATTGCTCAGCCTTGTTAAAAATAGTCGTAAGGAATGTTAATGAACACGAGCTTTCACAGGAACTGCAATCCTTAATATAGCTCAGTGCCACCTCTGACATTTCAAGGCTTCGTGAACTGTGCTGAGCTATGCCAGGCACCCTGCCCTGTAATCTGGCTCTGTGAGGAGAAGGGCCTAGAGTCAGCTCAGCTTTGTTGCTGGGTAACCGCCTGAGCCTGACTGTGTGCGAATCTCTCTGTGTGTGTGCAGTACTATTACTATCACCATAGAATCAAATAACATTGGACCACTCAGTTCACAGAGCAGAGCTCTTCACACGACAACTCCGCTATCAATGGGCTATGGGAGGTATTTACAGGAGAATTGCGTGGAACCCAGGCGTGTTAGTTATTTGGGAAGGAATTACACCTGTCACCGGTTACACCCCTCCCAACTGCACTGCACCCCACCTCAGCACACAGCACCCAACTCGACAGAACTACCTACCCAAACCCCTCGGGTTTCTCTGCTCGACAACACTCCCCAGAGCCCCAACCATTAACTGTGTAAGTCCTGCCCTTGTTTGTTTTACTGAAATACAAAACCTCACATTTATCCAAATTAAACTCCATTTGCCACTCCTCAGCCCATTGGCCCAATTGCTCAAGATCCCTCTGTAACCTTCTTCACTGTCTACTGTACCATTAATTTTGGTGCCATCTGCAAACGTATTAACTGCGCTTCCTGAAAGTTTCCAATAGCTCGCCCATGAGTTTTGTCACGTTGCGTCCAAACACATTTGCTTTAGTGCCCTTTTACCATGCTGCCCATTACAGCAGATCTTTAAAATTATTTATCCTTTTTTCAACCCCTGTCTTCTCTAAATCTCTTTTACCCCAGTCATAGCTCACATTAGGTGCACCCCAAACTACTAATTGAGCTCAGGTCTACCTTGACCAGCAACTTGATTTTTTTGAGGATGTGGCCAAAAAGACAGACGAGGGCAGAGCAGGGCGTGTTGTCCACTTGGACTTTAGTAAAGCCTTTGACAAGGTTCCACATGGTACACTATGTAGCAAAGTTAGATCATATGGGATTCAGGGATATACAAAACTAGCTTGATAGTAGGAGACAGAGGGTGGTGGTGGAGGGTTGCTTTTCAGACTAGAGGCCTGTGACCAGTGGTGTTCCACAGGGATCAGTGCTGGGTCCACCGTTGTTTGTCATTTATATAAACGATTTGGATGAGAATATAAGAGGCGTGGTTAGTAAGTTTGCAGATGACACCAAAATTGGTGGCATAGTGGGCTGTGAAGAAGATTATAAAGGGATCTTGATCAATTGAGCCTATTGGCTGAGGCGTGGCAGATGGAGTTTAATTTGGATAAATGCGAGGTATTGCATTTTGGTTAAACAAACAAGGACAGGACTTATTCAGTTAATGCTAGGGTCCTGTGTGCTGTTGTAGAACAGAGAGAGCTAGGGGTTCAGGTACGTAGTTCTTTGAAAGTTGCATCACAGGTGGACTGTGTAGTTAAGAAGGCATTTGGCTCACTTGCCTCAATTGCTCAAGCCATTGAGCGTAGGAGTTGGGACATCACGTTACGGTTGTAAAAGATGTTGGTGAAGCTACTTTTGGGGTACTGTGTACGGCTCTGGTTTCCTTGCTATAGGAAGGATATTATTAAATTGGAGAGGGTTCAGAAAAGATTTACAGGGATATTGCTGGAACTGGAGGGTTTGACTTATAAACAAAGGCTGGGACCTTTTACCACTGGAGCATAGGAGGTTGAGGGGTCACCTTACAGAGATTTATAAATTGATAAGCGGCATGGGTAAGGTGAATAAGCAAAGGTCCTTTCCCTAAGGTAGGGAAGTTCAAAATTTGAGGGCATAATTTTAAGGTGAAAGGAGAAAGATTTATAAGGGACCTGAGGGACAATGTTTTCGCATTGAGGGTGGTTCATACATAGAATGAATTATCGGACGAAGTGGCGGATGCAGGCACAATTACAACATTTAAAAGACATTTGGACAGGGACACGAATAGGAAAGGTTTAGGGGGATACAGGTCAAAGGGAGGCAAATGGGACTAGTTTAGTTTGGGAACATGGTCAGTGTGGATTGGTTGGTCTGTTTTTGTGTTGTAAGACTGTGTGACTGTATGGTAAGTTTGTGTCGTTTGTTCAGGACACTCTGGGTGACCAGGACAGTCTCATTCTGTAAATCGTCACTCTCACACAAACCACTTTCCTGGTTTAAAAGGTTCTCAATCCTCCACAAATGGCCCTGAGCCTGCACTGATTAAAGCTGAGTCACCAGCCAAACACTGGAAAATAGTCAATGGACTTTCCAAATTCAACTTCGGGCTCTTATATTTTTGAACACTTGCATTTTTTTGTAAACATAATGGTGATATGGGAAAGAGGGAAGATGATTTCTTGGGTGGGATGGGAGGAACCAAGCAGACTTGTCACTCCACCTCTCATGCCTCCTGACATCATCTTGAACAGCCTGAACTTACATTTTTATTCCTGAACCCCCTCCCGTGGGAATAATATTTCCTACTTGTAAGGGATACTCCAGCAGCAGCAGGCAACGATGTTGAGGGAAAAAACCCAGCACGGCAGTGCGAGCAAACAGACCCTGTCTGGAAGAAAGGGTGTCTGTGGGAGAGTGAGGTATCATGGGGAGGAGGATCAGACAGGCAAAAATAACACTGGATCTGCACGAACGTCAGCTTTCCTGCTCCTTTGACGCTGCTTGGCCTGCTGTGTTCCTCCAGCTCCACACTGTGTTATCTCTGGCGCCAGCATCAGCAGTTCTTACTATCTCTTGGCTAGACAAAGGATTTCTTCAGCCACAAGCTTAATTCCTGTAAATAATGTGTCTTCCCCGTTTAAACTGAAATTCCCTTCACCTATGTAATGACCTGATGCCAACGGAATGAAGAATCCCTGCTTCATGATCTTTGGGTCAGCTGTGTGCTCAAATCGTACATTGACACCAATCAGATCTTAACAGTTTAACCTAGTTTATGTGAACTGAACTGATAACTGATGTTTAAAAAGGTTTGGTTCAAAAAGGCAGCTCATGCCCACCTTCTCAAGGGGCAACTAGTGAAGGGCACTAAGTGCTAGTCCAACCAGAGGTACCCACATCCTGTAAGTGAAGAACAAAAAAATCCTGTACTGTCCTGGAAGTCTGTGTGAACTGATCGCAGTGGAGGATGTTCCAGTCACAGGGAGAAGTGAGGAGCGAGGCATTTGAATCCACAGCGCAGACCAGGGACTGTTCCAGGTCGGGGTGAATTACTTACTCATCGAATAAATTCGCTGACTCATCAAACGAGGAGGCAGTAAATGGTTTACTTAACTCTGTCACATAGCAGCACTTCCTGTTGTTCAGCATTGCTTTGCCAGTGACATCAGAAAGTGAGGCAACTGTGAAAGGGTAAATGTCAAACTTTAAAGAAATATCTAACTTTAAAACCACACGTGTTGCTTTGGAAAGGCCTTCTTCATCAGTCCAAGGTCAAACTTTAAACATTTGACAGGGAATTTAACCTTTTAAGATTTCACAGGATATAGATACCAATGGCCGGGCCAGCATTTATTGCCCGTCTCTAGTTGTCCCTTGAGAAGGTGGTGATGAGCTGCCTTTTTCAACTGCTGCTGTCCATGTCTGGCAGGTTGACCCGCAATGCAAAAATGAGGGAATTCCAGGATTGTGACGCAGTGACAGAGAAGGAATGGGGATATATTTCCAAGTCAGGACAGTGAGTGACTTGGAGGGGCACTTTTTTTTAAAATTCATTCACAGGATGAGGGTTTCACTGGCTTGGCAGCATTTATTGCCCATCAAGGGCGATTTAAAATCAACCACATTGCTGTGGGTCTGGAGTCACTTGTAGGCCAGACCAGGTATGGGTGGCAGTTTCGTAGAATCCCTACAGTGTGGAAACAGGCCCTTCAGCCCGACAAGTCCACACCAACCCTCAGAGGATCACACCCAGCTATAACCCACCTAATCTACACATCCCTGAACACTACAGGCAATTTCCCACAGACAATCCACCTAGTCTGCATATCTTTGGACAGTGGGAGGAAACCAGAGCACCCAGAGGAAACCCACGCAGACACTGGGATAATGAGCAAGCTCCGCACAGATAGTCGCCCAAGGGTGGAATTAAACATGGGTCCCTGGCGCTGTGAGGCAGCAGTGCTAACCACTAGACACTGAGTCACTGTGCCACCATTTCCTTCCCTAAAGGACATTAATGAACCACTTGTAGTGGTGCTCCAGTGTATCTGCTGCCCTTGTCCTTCTAGATGGATGTAACTGCGGGTTTGGAAGGTACTGATGAAAGACAGTCACAGTGATTTGCTGTGCCGCACATGGTAGATGGTACACACCCTTGCCCATGCGAATCAGCGCTGGGGTTTGGTGTGTGACATGGTGCTAATCTCCATTAGATCGATCGATACAGTTTCTTTGGGCTGACCATGCTAGGAGTAATGTTAGCTGATATAGTACAGCCTCAGAAGTGAGGGGCTGTCACAATATGTCCATTGCAGAGCCAGTACACTACAGACATGCCCTAGGGGAGTTCTTCAAGACCTTTCTCACTCATAGACCCCATTCGCAATCACAGCAAGATCTCTTCCCCTTTCCCATGGTAGCATCAGCCATGTCTCAACATTAACTTGTTTTTAAACCCCATCCTTAACGTGGCAAAATATTTCAAAGTACTTGACAGAACCACTTATAAAACAAAACTTGAAGATATTGGGACAATGAGAGCTCAGTAACAGAGATTTTAAGGAGCCTACTGGAATCATAGAACGGTTACAATATGAAGCAGGCCATTCAGCCTTTTGTAGCTATGCTCGCTTCATGTAGAAGTAACTCACCCAGTTTTATTCTCCAAGATAACAAGGTGTGGAGCTGGATGAGCACAGCAGGCCAAGCAGCATCTTAGGAGCACAAAAGCTGATGTTTCAGGCCTACACCCTTCATCAGAAAAGGGGGAGAGGGAGAGGATTCCGAAATAAACAGGAAGAGAGGGAGAGGCAGATCAAAGATGGATAGAGGAGAAGATAGGTGGAGAGGAGACAGACAAGTTAAAGAAGCGGGGATGGAGCCAGTAAAGTTGAGGGTAGGTGGGGAGGTAGGGACGGGATAGGTCAGTCCAGGGAGGTCGGACAGGTCAAGGGGGCGGGATGAGGTTAGTATGTAGGAAATGGGGGTGCGGCTTGAGGTGGGAGGAGGGGGTAGGTGAGAGGAAGAACAGATTAGAGAGGTAGGGATGAGCTGGGCTGGTTTTGGGATGCAGTGAGGGGAGAGGAGATTTTGAAGCTGGTGAAATCCACATTGATACCATTGGGCTGCAGGGTTCCCAAGCGGAATATGAGTTGCTGTTCCTGCAACGTTCGGGTAGCATCATTGTGTCACAGCAGGAGGCCCAGGATGGACATGTCATCTAGAGAATGGGAGGGGGAGTTTAAATGGTTTGCGACTGGGAGGTGCATTTGTTTATTGCGAACCGAGGGTAGGTGTTCTGCAAAGCGGTCCCCAAGCCTCCGCTTGGTTTCCCTGACGTAGAGGAGGCCACAACAGGTACAGTGGATGCAGTATACTCCATCAGCAGATTTGCAGGTGAACATCTGCTTGATGTGAAAAGTCTTCTTGGGACCTGGGATGGGGGTGAGGGGGGAGGTGTGGGGGCAGGTGTAGCATTTCCTGCGGTTGCAGGGGAAGGTGCCGGTTGTGGTGGGGTTGGAGGGGAGTGTGGAGTGGACAAGGGAGTCACGGAGAGAGTGCTCTCTCCGGAAGGCGGACAAGGGTGGGGATGGAAAAATGTCTTTGGTGGTGGGGTCGGATTGTCGATGGCGGAAATGTCGGAGGATGATGCGCTGTATCCAGAGGTTGATGGGGTGGTACGTGAGGACTAGGGGGATTCTGTTTTGGCGGTTACTGTGGGGACATGGCCGAGGGCATTTTCAACCACTGCGGTGGGGATGTTGCGGTCCTTGAAGGACAAGGACATCAGAGATGTGCGGGAGCGGAATGCCTCATCCTGGGAGCAGATGCGGTGGAAGCGAAGGAATTGGGAATAGGGATGGAATTTTTGCAGGAAGGTGGGTGGGACGAGGTGTATTCCAGGTAGCTGTGGGAGTCGGTGGGCTTGAAATGGATATCGGTTTCTGGGTGGTTGCCTGAGATGGAGACAGAGAGGTCCAGGAAGGTGAGGGATGTGTCAGAGATGGTCCAGGTGAACTTAAGGTTGGGGTGGAAGGTGCTAATGAAGTGGATGAACTGTTTGAGCTCCTTGTGAGAGCACGAGGCAGTGCTGATACAGTCATTAATGTAACGGAGGAAGAGGTGGGGTTTAGGGCCAGTGTAGGTGAGGAAGAGGGACTGTTCCACATAACCTGCAAAGAGGCAGGCATAGCTTGGGCCCATGTGGGTACCCATGAGAAATCTTTGAGGGTGAGAACGAGTTCGGCTGGGCGGATGAGGGTGTCGGTGGAGGGGGACTGGTCCTAAGATGCTGCTTGGCCTGCTGTGTTCATCCAGCTCCACACTTTGTCATCTCGGATTCTCCAGCACCTGCAGTTCCCATTGTCTCTGATACAGTTTTATTCCCCAGCCTACTTCCCCTTAATCTGCAAATTTTCAGGTAATTATTATCACATTTGGGATATAGATTTATACAGCCTAACCTAAGAGTGGTAACTGTACCTTCAGTCAAAAGGAGAATGGTCACTTTAGTTTTAAATTGAAACTGAGGTGGGAGGTCAGAATGACGCAATGCCCTGGAGTTCACCTTCATGTTTGGATGGGGCATTCAAATGGAAAGGAATCTCCAGACATCTCTTTAAGAAGTCATTCAAAAGCAACAAATGTTTGCAGAGGTTAACAACATCCCTTCCTTGAGTAATTAAAGAAACCTAGACTGATCAGCCAAGAGTAGAATTGTAAAGAATAGACATGAAAATGCCTCGAATCTATGACAATTACTCATGTTTGTTTTGCCCTCAGACTCGAGTGTGTATCGAAGCCCCTTGCCTCAGTGAGGATTTCTTTGTGAAACCTTATTATCACACGTCAGAAATTATCTTTCTGATTGAAGATATTTAGTAAAACCTTTTCCTAAGGTATTCAAGACATTTTTGGAGCAGAGGCAGAGAGACAGAGATCTAGACCATTGAAGGAACAAGACTCTCACCAAGAGCCACCAAAGAGGAACCATACCGTGATTTCCATGCTGGGGTTTGAGTGCACTTCGACCAGATTAGGATCAGAGGCGCAGGAAAGCTGATGTTTTGGGTCGGGACCCTTCCTCAGAAATGTTGCGTTTTTAGGTTTGAAGTTTATGATACCTTTATCATAGCCAGTGTCTCATCCTAAGTGTGGATGCCTTCAGGGAAGTGTGAGTGGATGCAGTTTTGAACTTATTTCAGGTGTTGTGCAATAAATATTTATCTGTCCTTTCTTAAATAAAATGTGTGAGAAAGCCTCTCATTCACCTGGTCTCGACAGTTGCAGCACTCCGGGGTTTCAAACACATTTTCCTTTTTGAAACACATCTGCCTTTGGTTAGTTGTCAGGTGGAAACAAGGGGAACCATCTGATCATTGCTTCTGTATCAGTAACTTTCTCAAATTCTCTTTTGAAAGCTTCAATTCACATTGGAAACAAGGAGAGCAGGATGAGTTTCACTGGACACTGGATAAACAGAGAGAGCAGGATGAATTTCACTGGACACTGTAGAGAGACACAGAACAGGATGGGTTTCACGGGACACTGGATGAACACAGAGCAGGATAGGTTTCACTGGACACTGGATAAAAATAGATCAGGGTGAGCTTGTCAAACATAGAGCTTCTGAAAGGCAATGTAGGCTACAGTCTCCTGATGCTCATGTGGCTTTACTTGCAAAAGTGTCTCAGAACAAGCTCCTTTCCCAGGTTCTGCAGGGCTATTAGCAGCCCTGTCCGCTCCAGTCAGTGTTCTTTCTGAAATTAATTCTCCAAAGGATTCTCCATCAACAACAATCTGTGCTTATATAGCACAGTTAATGTAATAAAATAATCCAGTTGGATTCCAGAAATGCTATGAAATAAAGTATGCGCTGCATTGGGAGGTATTGGGTCAGGAACATGGTCAGAGGATTGGGTTTAAGAAGTGTCTTAAAGGAGGAACTGGAGTTGGAAACGCAGAGAGGATAATGAGGATAGGGGGCCTTGGTAAATGAAGACATGGCCCTCAAAGTTGAGCGAATGCAAATGGGAATGTAGAAGAGGCCAGAGCTGGATGCATGTAGGTACCTTGGAAGGTTGAGTGAGTTGAAGAGATGGCAGTTATAGAGGCAAGAGCATGGAGGAATTTGAAAACCAGGAGGATAATTTTAAAATCAAGCCATTGCTTAACTAGGAGCCAGTGTAGATCAGCACACAGGCATCATGGAGGAACTGGACTCAGGCCAAGTTAGGACATGGGTAGCAAAGATTTGAAGAAGCTCCAGTTTAAAGGGTATAATGTGGGAGACTATGAATGCACAGCGTAGTTGCATTTAGTAGTAATAAAGTCACAAATGAGGTTTTTATCAGGAGAAAAGATGAGGTAGCGCAAAGTCAAACATTGTTAGAGGAAGAAATAAGCAGCCTTAGGAACAGCGTGAACATGGGATCGAAACTTCATCCCAAAATCAAATATCAGACCTCTGTGTTATGAACAGACTGATTTAATCTCAGTCTGTTGTGAAAGTGTGGCGTGTGGCTGTTAGCTAGGGAACAGAGTTTAGAGTAGAAGGACCAAAAACATTGGATTGTGTCTTCACAGTGTTTATTAGGAGGATTTTTCTGCTGATCCTGAGTTAGATGTCAGATGAAAAAAGTCTGATAATTCTGTGACAGTGCAGGACTTGAGAGAGAGAGAGAGAGATAGAGAGCTGGGATTGGGGACAACGCCGTGCAGTCATCTGGTCTCCCACTTAAAGTAACCATCTCATTTCTTCACATGCAGCAATTTGTAGAACTCTGTGACAGAGGCTCCCATGTCATGTTGGCTTTGAGCTGAAACTACAGATTGCTGAAGACCCTGCATGGACACTATTAGACAGGTGAAGCTGGTCACAGAACCCCTACCGTCACATTCCAATGTTACATCCCGGGGCTGAATGGGAAGAAAAACACTGAGACACTTTGGCTGTCTTTTATATACCCCTGCAGTGTGTTGTGACATTGTGGTCTACACTACTTAGCCTTTCTCCCACCCCCTTTGTGTGGCTCCCTACCCAAAGAACAATGTCAGCCATTGAAACACACCATCCTACCTGTTTCTCCCCCACCCAATCCAGCTTCCTTACTGACTGCTTACTTCTTTCTCTCCCTCTGTCTTTGCTCCAGAGAGGTCTCAGCACCAGGACAGAAGGAGGCCATTCAGCCCATTGAGCATGCCCTGCCATTTGATTAGTTGATAGTCTGTCTGTGGCACAAATTGTAAGCGAATCAGACCTGCCTTTGACATGTTTCGCTTGTTACTGTTGCCCCTCACAAATCTATCAATCTCCATTTGGAAATGCGCAATGGAAAGCACCACCCCCCCGGGAGCCACTCCAGCTTTCTGCGTCAAGAGGCCTTTCCTGATTTCACTCCGGCCATGCCCAACTCCAAGGTGAGTGTTATTCCCTATAGTTCTTATGGGAATAACAGTGTAACGTGCCTCTTTTGATCCCTGGTAACATGCTGCTAAAGCTGTTACATGCCTCTGAAGAGGATGGTCACTAGCTGGGCCAGCATTTATTGCCTGTCCCTAGTTACCCTAGAGAAGGTAATGGGGAGCAGCCTTCCTGAACCAGGGGATGGTAGGGAAGGGTTGAGGGATGCGTTGGGGGATTGTGGGGATAGGGTCGGGGAGGGTGGAGGGATGCGATGGGGGAATGTGGGGATAGGGTAGGGGAGGGTGGAGGGATGCGATGGGGGATTGTGGGTATAGGGTAGGGGAGGGTTGAGGGATGCAATGGGGGAATGTGGGGATAGGGTAGGGGAGGGTGGAGGGGTGTGATGGGGGATTGTGGGAATGGGGTAGGGGAGGGCGAAGGGGTGTGATGGGGGATTGTGGGGATGGGGTAGGGGAGGGTGGGGTGTGTGATGGGGGATTATGGGGATGGGGTAGGGGAAGGTGGAGGGATGTGATGGGGGATTGTGGGGATGGGGTAGGGGAGGGTGGGGGGTGTGATGGGGGATTGTGGGGATAGGGTAGGGGAGGGTGGAGGGGTATGATGGGGGATTGTGGGGATAGGGTAGGGGAGGGTGGAGGGATGCGATGGGGGAATGTGGGGATAGGGTAGGGGAGGGTGGAGGGGTGTGATGGGGGATTGTGGGAATGGGGTAGGGGAGGGCGAAGGGGTGTGATGGGGGATTGTGGGGATGGGGTAGGGGAGGGTGGGGTGTGTGATGGGGGATTGTGGGGATGGGGTAGGGGAGGGTGGGGGGTGTGATGGGGGATTGTGGGAATGGTGCAGGGGAGGGTGGGGGGGTGTGATGGGGGAATTGTGGGGATAGGGTAGGGGAGGGTGGAGGGATGTGATGGGGGATTGTGGGGATGGGGTAGGGGAGGGTGGGGGGTGTGATGGGGGATTGTGGGGATAGGGTAGGGGAGGGTGGAGGGGTATGATGGGGGATTGTGGAGATAGGGTAGGGGAGGGTGGAGGGATGCGATGGGGGATTGTGGGGATAGGGTAGGGGAGGGTGGAGGGATGCGATGGGGGATTGTGGGGATGGAGTAGGGGAGGGTGGAGGGATGTGATGGGGGATTGTGGGGATGGAGTAGGGGATGGGGTAGGGGAGGGTGGGGGGTGTGATGGGGGATTGTGGGGATAGGGTAGGGGAGGGTGGAGGGGTATGATGGGGGATTGTGGGGATAGGGTAGGGGAGGGTGGAGGGATGCGATGGGGGATTGTGGGGATAGGGTAGGGGAGGGTGGAGGGATGCGATGGGGGATTGTGGGGATGGGGTAGGGGAGGGTGGAGGGGTATGATGGGGGATTGTGGGGATAGGGTAGGGGAGGGTGGAGGGATGCGATGGGGGATTGTGGGGATAGGGTAGGGGAGGGTGGAGGGATGCGATGGGGGATTGTGGGGATGTGGTTGGGGAGGGTGGAGGGATGCGATGGGGGATTGTGGGGATAGGGTAGGGGAGGGTGGAGGGGTGTGATGGGGGATTGTGGAAATGGGGTAGGGGAGGGCAAAGGGGTGAGGTGGGGTTGAGGGAGGATGCGGGGTATGAGGGAGGACAGAGGGTACACATTCACTGAGCCTGAGCATACATTGGGTGTTGTCCAACAACTGCAGCCTGGCTCCCTGTACTAACCTGCTGTGGCCCCTCTATCATTCCCTTTGGACAGTGAGCCACAAGGGCCCCTATTCCACCAGCCCCTAATCCTGAGGAGCCATGGCCTCTTGTTTCTTGCCACCTTTAGCACTGAGGCTTCCAGGATCATGAAGCAAAGTCTCCTCTTTCTTAATCCTCTTCTCCATCCCTCGGACTGCTCCAGTGTTAAGGAGCAGCAGGTACTTCTTGCTGTAGAGCGGGAGGGACAGACTGACCACCTTTGAGAGGAGCAGGCTAAGCTGCCTCACCGCTGCAATCATGAATACCAGGAGACCGGCAGCCACCGTGCAGGCTGCCTGTGTCTCACTGAATGGCCTTGGGCAGACAGGAAACTACAGCGCCCTGCGCTCAGAAATAGAATTGGAGCTCTTTGCATCCAAAGTGGATGGCTTCGCACTTCTTCCCCACGGTTCAACTTCTTCTGCACAATCTTCACGAGTTGATGCGTTCGCCCCACTGCTAGTGTCAAACACTAACTCAGGAACACGGCTTGATACCAGTCCTCAATAAATACAGTGACCAGCTGAGGTCCCCTCTGTAGGGCACCTCTCATTCTCCCGGCACTAAGCTGTGACTACTATGGGGTGGAATTGAGGTGAATATCTCAGACATATTCCAAGAGGGAATAACATAAGCAGCTGAGCGAGTGTGCAATATAAGTGTTGTTGATGAAGACCGCGAGGACATGGATGCATTAGGCCGAATGGCATCACCCTGTTCTTTGTAAATTCTACCCATCAATCATCAGGCCTCATCTGTAATCTCCTAACAGTTTGCAAACAGTCAAACAGCTAGCTCCAAGCCCTCATTGGCTTTATATTTATGTTATTGCATTCTGCCTTATCAAATACTTTCTGTGTAAGTCCATGCAGATAGCATCCATCAACACTCCCTTATCCACCACGCAAGTGACCTCCTCAAAGAAGAATTTGCATTGTTTCAGTCAGGTGTGACCTGGGTTCACAAATCCACGCTGAGCTCCTTGATCAGTTTATTCTCGTGCGAGCTCTCTGTCCTCACTGACAGATTGCAGGATCTGTCCCGCAGCCAGTGTTGGTGTGACACATCACCTGTTTGATCTCCCTTTCCCCTCTTACTGTTTCTTTCGAAATTCCATTTACACTGCCAGCTGCTTGTGCCTTTTTTAATTTTGCACGGTGTCCAAGGTAACACAGGTCCAGACCAACAAAATAACACAGCTCCACGCACAAGCAGGCAACAAAAAAATTTTGAGGTGGTTGGGGGATGTTTGCACAACAGCTCTGTGTCGCGTTAACCTTATTTGCACAACAGGAAATAAAATCGAATTGTGCGCGAGCCATTTGTTTCATTGTTGGGGTCAGCAATGTGATGCCATTAAGGACCCTATGATATTTGAGGATGCCAGTTTTATTTTGTGGGTTAGTCTCCCTGCTCCACACAGTCGCTAACTCCATCGGGGATAGTAAGAACTGCTGATGCTGGCGTCTGAGATAACACAGTGTGGAGCTGGAGGAACACAACAGACCAGGCAGCATCAGAGGAGCAGGAAAGCTGACGTTTCGTGTTGGGACCCTTCTTTAGAATGGTGAGGGGGAAGAGAGCTGGGAAATAAATGGAAAAATAATTGGTCTAACCTGATCGTAACTTCCTTAAAGAATTCTAACAGATTTGTCAAGCATGACCTCACCTTGATGAAGCCAGGCTGACTTTGTCCTATTTTTACCAAGTATTCAGAAATCTCATCCTTCACAATGGACTCAAACCTTACTCACAACCAAGGTTAGGCTAATCAGTCTATAATTGCCGGTCTTTTGCCTCACTCCCTTTTAAACAGGGATGTGAGGTTAGCGATTTTCCAGTCCTCTGGGAACCATCCCTGACTGTAGCAATTCCTGAAAGATCACCACTCATACCTCCACTATTTCTTCAACTATCTCTTTATGAACTCTAGGGTGGTTGGTCCATCTGGTCCAGGTGCCTTATACGCCTTCAGGCCATTCAGTGTTTTTCTAGCAGCTTCTCCTTGATGATTGCCACTATACTCAACTCTGCCCCCGACTTTCTTGAATTTTTGGGATACTGCGTGTCTTCCACTGTGAAGACTGACACAAAGTCAGTCAATTCCTCGCTCAGTTCCTCAGCTATTTCCTTGTTACCCCACTAGTATTTCATCAGTGTCATTTTCCAGAGTCCAACATCCACTTTTGCCTCTCTTTTGTCCTTTATATAATCTAAAGAAACTCTTAAAGTCCTCCTTTTATATTACTAGCTAGCTTACCCTCCTCTAATTTTCTCCCTCCTTATTTTTTTCGTTGCCCTCTGGACTTTGTAAGCTTCCGTTCGTCACGTTATATGTTTTCTCTTTTGCTTTTATGCTATCCCTGACTACCCTATCAGCCATGATTGCCTCATCCTCCCTGTGCTATGCTTCTTTTTCCTAGGGATGAATTTTTGCTGCGTCTCCTGGATTACTTCTAGAAGCTCCTGCCATTGCTGTTCCACTGTCTTTCCTGCTAGGCTCCACTTCCAGTCAATTCTGCCAAGCTCATCCCTCATATCTCTGTAGTCGCCTTTATTCAGCTGTAATACCGTTACCTCTGATTCCATCTTCTCCCTCTCAAATTGCAGAGTAAATTCTATCATATTATGATCACTACCTCCTAAGGGTTCCTTTACCTTAATCTCCCTTATCAAGTCTGCTTCATTGCACAACACCAAATCCAGTATTGCCTGTTCCCTTGTGGGCTCCAGCGTGAGCTGCTCCAAAAAGCCATCTCGTAGACATTCTACAAACTCCTTTTCTTGCAATCGATTACCAACCTGACTTTTCCCAGTCCACCTGCATGTTAAAATCCCCCATGATCACTGTGACGTTGCCTCTCTTACACACCTTTTCTGTCTCCTGGTGTATCTTGCGCCCCAGCTCCTGACTACTGTTTGGAGGCCTGTACGTAATACCAACTACGTTTAGTCTTACCTTTTGTAGGTCCTCAACTCTACCCACACAGATTCTACACCATCTGACCCTACTTCATTTCTTACTATTGATTTAATTTCATTTCTTATTAAAAAGGCAGCCCCACTCCCTCGGCCCACCTGTCTATCTTTTCAATAGGATGTCTATTCTTGATATTCAGCTCCCAATCCTGGTCCACTTACAGCTGTGTCTCCGTGATGCCCCCATGTCATGTCTGCCAATTTCGATCTGCACCACCAGCTCATTTACTTTATACTGCATGCACTCAGATATAATACCTTCAGTCATGTATTAACTGTCCCTCATCTCATTGTCATTCATTTACATGGTGTGCTTGAAGTTTAACTGCTAATCATTTCCAGACACACTGTCCTAGTTGTGTCTGTGCTGGAGACTTTAATAGCCTCTCCTACATTTTCCTTTCCTTTCCTTCTTTTTTTTATCCATATGTTTCCATAGAGTTGAATCCACCCCTATAGATGTTAGCCTGCTGCTTTGTTCCCTACGGGGGGAGGTTTTACTCTTCCCATTCACCCCCAAACCACCCCCAACCCCCACCCAACTTTCTAGTTTGAAGTCCTGTTGAGCATCCTATTTGTCCTTCTCACTAGAACATTGGTCCGAGCTCAGTTCAGGTGGAGACCGTCCCAGCATTATAGACCTTTCCTGATCCAACTGATGCCAGTGCCTCATGAAAAGGAACCCCTCATTCCCACACCACACTCTTAGTCACCTGTTTGCTTCTCTTATTCTTGTGCCCCTGTGCCAATTTGCACATGGCTAGGGCAGTAATCCAGAGATTACAACCCTTTAGGACCTGTTCTTTAATTTCGTTCCTAGCTCCTGATAATCTCTGAACGGGTCGTATTTACTAGCCTTGCCTGTGTTATTTGTTCTGACATGGACCACAACTGGATCCACCCCTTCCCTTCTCCAGTATCCTTTTATGCCTGTCAGAGAGAGATCCCATATCTTGACACCCCATGCGGGTCTCTCGATCCTGCTTAAAAATGATGCTATCTATTCCCTTGATTTATAGAATTCCCTACAAGTATCACTTGTCTTTTGGCTTATCCCTCTTGAACAGTGAGCCAACTGACCACTGCACTGTGGAATCTCTGGGTCCTATTCCCCAAATACCTTGTGATCACTCCCTGACTCAGTAGTCTGCCCGTCCTGCCCCCAACCAAGGATCTGCCCACCACAAGCTGTTCTGTTGCATCTCCATGGTTTCATGCCTTCAGTAACCCACAGGGCCCAGCCCTGCTCTACCCCATCTCCAGCACAGCCCAAAGCCAGTGACAATTTCCGATTTGGAAATGGGGGTGCTATGTGGAAGCACATCGCTGGGGGCTGCTTCATGTAGACTCTATGGGTGCTCGCCCACCGATTGAGGATGTACCCTGAGATTAACGCACTGCCCTTCTAGATCTTCACATTGCAGAGTTTGTGGGCTCTCATGCTGTGTTAATAACAGCAGGGATCTGCTCCTGTCCTGGCTTATCTCCAACTAATCAGAGAGGGTCTCCAATGGCCGTTTTGGTTGGTTAGATTTAGTTTTGCTGTTGGTTCTCGGTGTCTCTGTTTTGCTTTTGGCAGAGTTTGACTGTCCACCAGCTTTGTCAGCGCTGTCTTCCTGCACCTTTGGTCCCAACAGAATGTTTCAGGGGATCACAGCAAAGGGCTGGGCTGGGTGGGGGTGTTGTTTGTGGTGGAGAGAGGGTTGGGTCAGAAAGGAGTCATGGGGGGTGGGGTGTTGCTGTTGGTGATCTCAAAATATCAGTCTTTACAAAAACAACCAAATGAGAACAAACTATGGTGACAGGAGTCCACTGGCATCCAGGAGGAGTTGCGGCCATGGCTGAGAACAGGGGAAAATCTGCAGGTTCCCTTCTTCCATTCCGTGCTGCCCAATGTGGCCTTCTCTACATCAGTGAGACCAAGCGGAGGCTCGGAGACCTATGCTTTGTTCACGACAAACAACGCCTTCCAGTCGCAAACCACTTCAACTCCCCCTCCCACTCCCTGGGTGACATGTCCATCCTGGACCTCCTCCAGTGTCACAGTGATGCCACCCAGAAACTGGAGGAGCAGCACCTCATATTCTGCCTCAGGAGCCTCCAGCCTGATGGCCTGAACGTAGAACTTAGACCAAGGAGAGCCAATGGATGTTATCTACCTGGACTTCAAGAAGGCCTTTGACAAGGTACCGCACAGGACATTGCTGAGTAAGATAAGGGTCCATGGTATTAGAGGCAAGGCACGAGCATGGAAGGAAGTTTGGCTGTCTGGCAGAAAGCGGAGAGTGGGACTAAAAAAGGGTCTCTCTCTCAGGGTGCCAGCCAGTGACAAGTGGTGTTCCACAAGGGTCAGTTTTGGGACCACAACTTTTCACTGTATACATTAATGATCTAGATGAAGTGATTTCAGGGAGTTAGGATGGAAGCTGCAAAGCAGGATGAGCAGAGTAGTGTTCTCTAGTTTACTACCAGTGCCACGAGATAGCAAGGCGAGGAACAGGGAGCGGGCGCAGCTTAACACGTGGCTGCGCAGCTGGTGTAGGAGGGAGGGCTTCAGATATGTAGATAATTGGGATACCTTCTGGGGAAGATGGGACCTGTACAAGAAGGACGGGTTGCATCTGAACTGGAAGGGGACCAATGTCCTGGGTGGAAGGTTTGCTTGAGTAGTTCGAGAGGGTTTAAACTAGTATGGCAGGGGGGTGGGAACCTGAGCTGTAGACCAGAGGTGAGCGTTGATGCAGGTGAGGCAGTAGCAAGAGGTAGACCAGCTAGTGGGAAGGATTTTCCTGGGAAGGAACCAAGGGATCGGTTAAAGTGTGTTTGCTTTAATGCAAGGAGTATCAGGAATAAAAGTGATGAACTTAGAGCATGGATCAGTACCTGGTGCTATGATGTTGTGGCCATAACAGAGACATGGGTTTCTCATGGGCAGGAATGGTTGCTGGATGTTCCAGGGTTTAGAACATTTAAAAAGAATAGGGAGGGGGGAAAAAGAGGAGGGGGTGTAGCACTACTAATCAGAGAGGGTATCACAGCTACAGAAGCTTCCATTGTCGAGGAAGATCTGCCTACTGAGTCAGTATGGGTGGAAATTAGGAACAGCAAGGGAGTAGTCACCTCGTTAGGGGTTTACTACAGGCCCCCCAATAGCAGCAGGGAGATTGAAGAAAGCATAGGTCGACAGATTTTGGAAAAGTGTGGACGTAGTATGGTTGTTGTAATGGGTGACTTTAACTTTCCCAATATTGATTGGAACCTCCTTCGAGCAGAAGATTTGAATGGAGCTGTTTTTGTAAGGTGTGTTCAGGAGGGTTTCCTAACTCAGTACGTTGACAGGCCGACGAGGGGAGAGGCCATTCTAGACTTGGTGCTCGGAAACAAGCCGGGGCAGGTATCAGATCTTGTGGTGGGAGAGCATTTTGGTGATAGTGACCATAACTGCCTCACATTCTACATAGCTATGGAGAAGGAGAGGATTAGGCAAAATGGGAGGATATTTAATTGGGGAAGAGGAAACTATGACGCGATTAGACATGAGTTAGGAAGCATGGACTGGGAGCAATTGTTCCATGGTAAAGGCACTATAGACATGTGGAGACTGTTTAAGGAACAGTTGTTTCGAGTGATGAATATATATGTCCCTCTGAGACAGGCAAGAAGGGGTAAGATAAAGGAACCTTGGATGACGAGAGCGGTGGAGCTTCTCGTCAAAAGGAAGAAGGTAGCTCACATAGGGTGGAGGAAGCTAGGATCAAGCTCAGCTCTAGAGAATTACAGGCAGGCGAGGAAGGAGCTCAAAAAAGGTCTGAGGAGAGCCAGGAGGGGGCACGAGAAAGGCTTGGCAGAACGGATTAGGGAGAACACAAAGGCATTTTACACTTATGTGAGGAATAAGAGAATGGTCAAAGAAAGAGTAGGGCCGATCAGGGATAGCATAGGGAACTTGTGTGTGGAGTCTGAGGAGGTAGGGGAAGCCCTAAATGAGTTTTTTGCTTCTGTCTTTACGAAAGAAACGAACTTTGTAGTGAATGAAAACTTTGAAGGGCAGGTGTGCATGCTGGAATGGATAGAGATAGAGGAAGCTGATGTGCTGAAAATTTTGTCAAACATTAAGATTGACAAGTCGCCAGGCCTGGACCAGATTTGTCCTCGGCTGCTTTGGGAAGCGAGAAATGTAATTGCTTCGCCACTTGTGAAGATCTTTGCATCCTCGCTCTCTACTGGAGTCATACCTGAGGACTGAAGAGAGGCAAATGTAATTCCTCTCTTCAAGAAAGGAAATAGGGAAATCCCCGGCAATTACAGACCAGTAAGTCTCACGTCTGTGTTAGAAAGGATTCTGAGGGATAGGATTTATGACCATCTGGAGGAGCATGGCTTGATCAAATGCAGTCAACACGGCTTTGTGAGGGGCAGGTCATGCCTCACAAACCTTATCGAGCTCTTTGAGGATGTGACTAGAAAAGTTGATGAGGGTCGAGCTGTGGATGTGGTGTATATGGACTTCAGCAAGGCATTTGATAAGGTTCCCCATGGTAGGCTCATTCAGAAGGTCAGGAGGAATGGGATACAGGGGAACTTAGCTGCTTGGATACAGAATTGGCTGGCCAACAGAAGGCAGCGAGTGGTAGTAGAAGGAAAATATTCTGCCTGGAAGTCAGTGGTGAGTGGGGTTCCACAGGGCTCTGTCCTTGGGCCTCTACTGTTTGTAATTTTTATTAATGACTTGGATGAGGGAATTGAAGGATGGGTCAGCAAGTTTGCAGACGACACAAAGGTTGGAGGTGTCGTTGACAGTTTAGAGGGCTGTTGTAGGCTGCAGCGGGACATTGACAGGATGCAGAGATGGGCTGAGAGGTGGCAGATGGAGTTCAACCTGGATAAATGTGAGGTGATGCATTTTGGAAGGTCGAATTTGAAAGCTGAGTACAGGATTAAGGATAGGATTCTTGGCAGTGTGGAGGAACAGAGGGATCTTGGTGTGCAGATACATAGATCCCTTAAAATGGCCGCCCAAGTGGACAGGGTTGTTAAGAAAACATATGGTGTTTTGGCTTTCATTAGCATGGGGATTGAGTTTAAGAGTCGTGAGATCTTGTTGCAGCTCTATAAAACTTTGGTTAGACCGCACTTGGAATACTGCGTCCAGTTCTGGTCGCCCTATTATAGGGAAGATGTGGATGCTTTGGAGAGGGTTCAGAGGAGGTTTACCAGGATGCTGCTTGGACTGGAGGGCTTATCTTATGAAGAGCGGTTGACTAAGCTCGGACTTTTTTCATTGGAGAAAAGGAGGAGGAGAGGGGACCTAATTGAGGTATACAAGATAATGAGAGGCATAGATAGAGTTGATAGCCAGAGACTATTTCCCAGGGCAGAAATGGCTAGCACGAGGGGTCATAGTTTTAAGGTGGTTGGAGGAAAGTATAGAGGGGATGTCAGAGGCGGGTTCTTTACACAGAGAGTTGTGAGAGCATGGAATGCGTTGCCAGCAGCAGATGTGGAAGCAAGGTCATTGGGGTCATTTAAGAGACTGCTGGACATGCATATGGTCACAGAAATTTGAGGGTGCGTACATGAGGATCAATGGTCAGCACAACATCGTGGGCTGAAGGGCCTGTTCTGTGCTGTACTGTTCTATGTTCTATGTTCTATGAAGGAACTGTGGGCATTCTGGCTAAGTTTGCAGACGATACAAAGATAGATGGAGGGACAGGACATATTGAGGAGGTGGAGAGGCTGCAGAAGTATTTGGACAGGTTAGGAGAGTGGGCAAAGAAGTGGTAGATGGAGTACAACATGGGAAAGTGTGAGGTCATCCACTTTGGTAAGAACAACAAAAGCATGGACTATTTTCTAAATGGAGAGAAAATTCAGAAGTCTGAAGTGCAAAGAGGTTTGGGAATTCTAGAGATAGTAGGAACTGCAGATGTTGGAGAATCTGAGATAATAAGGTGTAGAGCTGGATGAACGCAGCAGGCCAAGCAGCATCAGAGGAGAAAGAAGGCTGACGTTTCGGGCCTAGACCCTTCTTCAGAAAATTCTAGTTCTAGTCCAGGATTCTCTCAAGGTAAACTTGCAGGTTGAGTCTAGAGTAAGGAAGGAAAATGCAATGTGTGCATTTATTTTGAGGGGACTTGAACATAAAAGCAGGGATGTACTACTGAGGCTCTGGTCAGGCCACATTCGGAGTATTCTGTGCAATTTTGGGCCCCATATCTCAGGAAGGATACACTGGCCCTGAAGTGGGTTCAGAGGAGGTTCACAAGAATGGTCCCAGGAATGAAAAGCTTAACATATGAGAAATGTTTGCGGTCTCTAGGACTATACTCATTGGAGTTTAGAAGGATGAAGGTGGGGGGATCTAATTGAAACTTATAGAATACTGAATGGCCTGGACTGAGTGGATGTTGGGAATATGCTTCCATTGGTAAGAGAGACTAGGACCTGAGGGCACAGCCTTAGAGTAAAGGGAAGACCTTTAGAATGGCGATAAGGAGAAACTTCTTTAGCCAGAGAGTGGTGAATCTATGGAATTCGCTGCCACAGAAGGCTGTGGAGACCAGGTCATTGAGTACATTTAGTACTTAAATAGATAGGTTCTTGATTATCAAGGGGATCGAGGGTTACGGGCAGAAAGCGGGAGAATGTGGTTGAGAAATTTATTACCCATGATTGAATGGCGGAGCAGACACAGTGGGCCAAATGGCCTAATTTCTGTTGCTATGTCTAATGGTCTCATGGCCTTATGAACCTCTGTTCCTCCTCTCCTATTATTAGGTCTCCCTGCAGTAACGCACTGCGAAACAGGTCCCACTATTCCTGGAGTTGGCGTAAAGCTTCAAGATTTTATTAGCCTACACAAAATCTCCCCAACTCACCCAACTCACCTCACAGATAGACCCAAGTTGACAGAAAGAACAGCGCAAGTTTCTGTACTTAACCAGAGTTCTTAGCCTTACAAATAAATGAATTGATTCTAACCAGAGGTAAACAACCATCAGCCAGCGCCATATGTATTAGCTACCTCCCAGTTAAAACTTCAAGCCAATTATAAGCCCACCCACACTCACACACAGTGTCTGTCACACACATTCTCACACACGTACACACACACATGCTCTGTCTGCCTCACACACAGTCACTCAGATACACACATAGAAACATACACACACTCTCATTCACTACAAACACACACAGACTGTCTCTCTCTCCCTCACACCCACACAGTCACACACTCACATGCACAGATACACACACAGACACTCACACTCACACACACACATAGACACAGACACACTCACACACAAGCACATTCACTCATACGCACAGACACACACAGACACAATCATACACATGGACACACACCCAGACTCACACACACACACAGACACACACAGACACAATCATACACATGGACACACACCCAGACTCACACACACACACAGACACACACAGACACAATCATACACATGGACACACACCCAGACTCACTCACAAACACAGACACACACAGACACAATCATACACATGGACACACACCCAGACTCACTCACAAACACAGACACACACAGACACAATCATACACATGGACACACACCCAGACTCACTCACACACACAGACACACACAGACACAATCATACACATGGACACACACCCAGACTCACTCACAAACACAGACACACACAGACACAATCATACACATGGACACACACCCAGACTCACTCACACACACAGACACACACAGACACAATCATACACATGGACACACACCCAGACTCACTCACAAACACAGACACACACAGACACAATCATACACATGGACACACACCCAGACTCACTCACAAACACAGACACACACAGACACAATCATACACAAGGGCACACACCCAGACTCACACACACACCGACACACACAGACACAATCATACACAAGGGCACACACCCAGACTCACTCACTCATACACACAGACAGACACACTCAGACACAATCATACACAAGGGCACACACCCAGACTGACTCACTCATACACACAGACAAACACACTCAGACACAATCATACACATGGACATACACCCAGACTCACTCACTCATACACACAGACAGACACACTCAGACACAATCATACACATGGACACACACCTAGACTCACTCACTCATTCACACAGACCCATACGCTCTCAAACACTTGTGCCCACAGTCACACACTCTATCCACACACATACACACTTGCTGCACACAAATGCAATCTCTCTCACTCCCACACACAGACGAGCATACATGCACACTGTCTCTCTCTCTCACTCACTCTCTCTCTTAAACACTCACACTCAAACACACCTTCTCTGTGTGTGTCTGTCTTTCTGATACACAAGGGCATTCTGATTCTCATACTAATTCACACAGATACCCTGTCTCTCATACACATACATGATGAAGCAAACACGCACACTCAATCTCTCTGTCTCACTATCGTGTGCACACACATACATAACTTCTCTGCCTCTCTCTCACACACACATACTTCCTCTCACATACATTGTCTCTCTCCCACACACTCATACACTCTTTCACACTCACATAATCACTCTTACACACACACTCCCACACACTCGCTGTCTCTCACACACATACAATATTGCTCTCAAATACATATTCTCTCTCACAGATATACATGCACTCTCTCACACACATACTGAAACACACACACTCTCTCTCACACACAGTCTATCTCACACACACTGTCTCTCTCTCACACACACACATTCCCCATCTCTCTCACTCACACACACACTCACTTACATACATACACAGTCTCTTTCACACATACACATACACTCTCTCTCTCACACACACATGCAGACTTTCACAAACACATATACACCCTCTCTCATACTCACATACACTCTCTCACACACACTATCTCATACGCACACAGTCTGTCTCACTTCCACACATATATACACTGTCTCACACACATTCTCTCACACATACGCCCTCTCTCTCAAGCACACACTTTATCTCATAGACGCACACTGTCTCACATACACAGTCTCTCTCTTTCTCACAAGCACAAATACGCACACACATACACACATGAATAGACATAAACTGTCTTTCACACACACACACTCTCATACACATGCACATATGCACACAAACTTTTTCTATCTCACACACACGCACAGACACTCTCGTGCTCTCATGCCAACTGTTGCTCTCACATACATACAATGCTCTCTTTCACACATGCACAATTTCTCTTTCACACACATACTCCCACATATTCACTCTCTCTGTCTCACACACACTCAATCTCTCTCACATACACACACACTCACACACAGAGACTCTCTCTCTCATAATCACACACTCTCTCTCACATATACACTCTCTGCCTCACACACACGCTCACATACATGCTCACACTCTCTCACACTTACACACAGTCTATCCCGCACACACACATTCTCTCTTTTACACACACACACATATGCATACACACTCTCTTTCCCATACACACCCTGTGTCTGACCTACACACACACTTTCTCACAAACACACACTCACAAACACTCTTACCCTCACTCACATACACACATACCCTGTCTCTTTCGTACACACAGATGCAAACACACTCTCTCATACACTCACTCTCTCTCACATTACTTCTCTCACACAAACAGTCGCTCTTGCACATACTCTGTCTCACACACTCACTCTCTCTGACATTAACTCTATCCCTCACACACACTCGCGCACACACACAAACACACACATGCACACACACTCTCACAAGCACACGCACTCTGTCTCTCACACACATACATACACTGTCTCTTTCACACATATACTCACACATGCACTCACATACACTCTGTCTCTATCACACGCACACATACACTTTATCTCAGATATACACGCATTCTATCTCACACACACTCACACCGTCTCACATACACTCACTCTCTCTCTCACACACATGCTTTCTTTCTCATACGCACTCTCACACACTCTCTCTCATACATGCATGCTCTGTCTCTCACACACATATTCACATACACACTCACTCTGTCTCACATTTGCACACAACCTATCCCTCAAACACACTATCTCACTCATGCACACACATGCTCTGTCTCTCTCTCACACACACATACACGCTCTCTCCTATGCACACACTCTCTCACATACACACACACTCTCTCACACACACTCATTCTCTCATATACGCTCTCTCTGTCACTCAAACACATTCTCTCTCTCACACATACACTCTCACACACACTCTATCTCACACTCACACTCTCTCTCACACACACATTCTCTCTCACACACTCTGTCACATGCACTGTCTCTCATACACACATACTATATAAACACATACTTACAACGTCTCACTCTCACGCACATACTTCCACCACACATCCTCTATCTCTCATACTCTCTCTCTCACACTCACACTTTTTCTCTCTCGTGTTCTCTCTCACACACACTCTCTCCTTCATACTCTGCCACACCACTCTCTCTCTCATTTGCGTTCTCTCTCTCTCTCTCTGACAATGAGATAGTTGTTATCAGTTGTTTGCAAGTGTCATACACAACTGATCCCAACTCTCCAAACCAATCAGATAACTGATGTCAAATCTCACTTTGTAAGGCTCAACAACTGTCTTTTTCAAAGTATAACAAGTCTTTCCACATTCCTTCATTTTAAAACAATCATTTACTCATTTCAGTCCATTATCAAAAACACAGCAAAGTTTGACAAGACATCTCTTTACATGTCTCTGCCTTTATAAGGTGAAATACCATTTCAGAAATGCAGATTTTGAGAAATGTAAAGGAGAGAATTTCGGAAAGCATGGTAACCAATATTCTGTCATTAAGACCAGGAATGTTTAATGAAAAGGGTACAGATATTTTTAGGCTTTTGAGGCAATGACAGAAATAGCAGATTTGGGTCTAAGCATTATAAATTTATATAAATGATAATGACGTAACTGATCACATCACTGTGAATTTAGTATAAAAGAAAACGCCAAACTATAATGAGCCTGTGAAGGGAGAGGCCTGATGCACTGTACTTGAGAACTTACTGTATACAGATGTAAGCCGAGCATTGTTACAGAACGTAAGGAGTTGAAAAGTCTTAGTTTGAGATAAGAAGCAAGCAGCCTTAAGGATAGTGGATGTGCACAGACCCATAGGCCATGGTATTTCAGACCAGTATCTCACTGCGCAAGTGGCAGGATTGAATAAAAGTGCAAGTTGAAGCAAGAGGTATTTGAAGATAAAAAAGCTGATTAACTGGAAATCTGGTAACTCAGCCAGTCCAGGATGACAGATGAGTGTTAGAACAGGACTCAGAGTGCTGGATAAACTCAGACAGATGGGAACAGGCAGCCAGGGCCGAATTGGAATAAAATCTTATTTCTCATCCTTAGGAAGTGGCCTTCCTAACACTCTTGAAGAATGCTCAGAAACATATTAGTGTCAGAAAGATATACAGCATGGAAATAGACCCTTTGGTCTAACTCATCCACGCTGACCAGATGTCCTAAACTAATCTGGTCCCATTTGCCAGCATTTGGCCCATATCCCTCTAAACCCTTCCTATTCATGTACCCATCCGAGATGCCTGTCAAATGTTCCAATTGTACCCCAGACTCCATCACTTCCTCTGGCAGCTCATTTCACTCTCTGTGTGAAAAAGTTACCCTTTAGGTGCCTTTTAAATTTTTCCCCTCCCATCTTAAACCTCTGACCTCTAGTTTTGGACTCCCCCATCTGGGGAAAAGATCTTGTCTATTTACCTTGCCTATGTTCCTCATGTTTTTGTTAACGTCAACCTCTGATGCTTCAGGGAAAACAGCGCCAGTCTATCCAGCTCAAACCTTCCAACCTGGCAACATCCTTGTAAATCTTTTCTGAACCGTTTCAGGTTTCAGCATCCTTCCTATAACAGACAGACCAGAATTGCACACAGTGTTCCAAAAGTAGCCTCACCAATGTCCTGCAGAGTTATAATATGACCTCCCAACTCCTCTACTCAATGCACTGAGTTGGAGGCTACCACAGGGCCTCTATGAGTTTGTGCTAACTGTAGTGGGAGTCTGATTGACTGCAGACATACTAGCAACAACAGGGAAGATTGCGTGGCAGGGACAGCAGTAGTGTCCTAGCACAGTTACGGTGATGTATGTCAATTCTGGGTCAACCAGTTGAAAAAGGCAACCTCATGCAAAACAGGCCTGTGCCAGGCTAGGCTCACAGGGTAGCCAGCTCAGTTGTGAATCCGGAAGCCATCAGGTCAAGTCAAATTTGAGATACTTGGCACATTTTGTGGGCTGGCAGTCCACTGCTGTGCCAAGGGAGTGCGGTACCACCAACCTTTGGATGGGTCATTAAACCGTGGCTGGGCTGCCCACAGATAGGGAGAGGAGACTGATCCCATGGCCACAACTTAATGAAGAGTGGGGGAGTTGTACCCAGCTTCAACCTGTCTGATATCCATCCTTTCTATTCTGTTGTTTCATCGTTACTAGGACAGGTTACCAGCTCATTCTCATATTGCTGACTGCAGGCATTTCCTGACTGCAAATTGACTGCTGCACTTCCTAAATAACAAGGCAGGCTACATTTCAAAATGTACCTCACTGGCTCTCAAAATTCCCTCCAACAACTCCAACCTGACTATTGATGTCAGGCTCACTACTCTACAATTCCCTGGCTTGTTCTTGCAGCCTTTTTTAAAGAACGGCACCACATTAGACGCCCTCCAGTCCTTCTGCCCCTGTCCCGTGGCTGTAGATGGTACAGATATCTCTGCTACGGTCCCACAATTTCTTCCCCAGCTTCCCACAATGATCTGGGATACTCTTGATCAGGTCCCAGGGACTTATCTGACTTTATGCATTTTAATACTTCCAGCACCTCCTCTTCTGTAATGCGAACTCTGTTCACATCATCACTACTTATTTCCAAGTTCCGAAAGTTTCCAGATCAAGTCATAGAGCACAGACCATGGAAAGGGTCAGGAATCTGATTTCAGACACATTAAATAAGGGAACAACTATGAAAAGAGGGGCTGCCAATGCAGGAATATGGGTATTGTACTTAAATGCATGCAGTCTCCAAAGACGAGCTTGTGGCAAAGATTGAAATTGGCTGGTACAATGTTGTGGGTATCACAGAGTCATGGCTGCAAGGCGATCAGGGCTGAGAACTAAATATCCAGGGATATATGTTTTATTGAAAGGACTGGCAGATGAGCAGGGGGATGGGGCTGCCTTGTCAGCTAGAAATGAAATTAAATCAACAACAAGAAATGGTATAGAGTCGGAAGGTGCAGAATATGTGTGGGGAGAGTTGAAGAACCTCAAAAGGAAAGAGGCCCTGATGGGAATTGTGTACAGACCTCCCTAGCAGTAGGGAAAGAAAATAATTCAGGCAATAGGAAAAGCGTGTAAGAAAGGCACTGTTACAAAAATCATGGGGGACTTCAATATGCAAGTAGACTGGGAAAATTAGGTTGTAGCTGATCCCAAGAAGAGGAATTTGTGGAATGTC
Source organism: Stegostoma tigrinum (assembly GCF_030684315.1). NCBI lineage: Eukaryota > Metazoa > Chordata > Chondrichthyes > Orectolobiformes > Stegostomatidae > Stegostoma > Stegostoma tigrinum. The sequence continues at coordinate 95,634,721 of NC_081357.1, forward strand.
TATGAGATTTTTTTTGGAGCATCTTGCAGTAGAGCCCACTAGGGAACAGGCAATGCTGAATTTGGTGATGTGGAAGGAATCAGACTTAATTAGGGAACTGAAGGTGAAGGAACTCCTGGGGGCAGTGACCATAATATGATAGAATTCTCCCTGCAGTTTGAGAGGGAGAAGCTGGAATCAGATGTAATGGCATTACAACTGAGCTTCATCAAGGGGAGGTCATGTCTGACAAATCTGTTAGAATTCTTTAAGGAGGTAATGGCCAAGTTAGACCAAGGAGAGACAATGGTCATGATCTATTTGGATTTCCAGAAAGCCTTTGACAAAGTGCCACACTAGAGGCTGCTAAATAAGATAAGGTCCTATGGTGTAAGGTCCTATGATGCTGGATGGATAGAGAATTGGGAGAGCAGAAAGTGGGGATAAAGGAGCCTTTATCAGGATGGCAGTTGGCTTCTAGCGGAGTTCTGCAGAGCTCTGTGTTGGGACCATGATTATTCATGTAATATATTAACAGTCTGGACGAAGGAACTGAGGGCATTGTTGCTATGTTTGCAGCTGTCCCAAAGATAGGTGGAGGAACAGGTAGTGTTGAGGTAGTGGTGAGGCTGCAGAAGGACTTGGAGAGGCTAGGGCAGTGGGCTAAGAAGTGGCAGATGGAATATAATATAGGAAAGTGTGAGGTTATGCACTTTGGCAGGAAGAATAGAGGCGTGGACTACTTTCTAAATGGGGAAAGGTTTTGGAAATCTGAATTTTAATTCAGGATTCTCTTAAGGCTAGCATGCAAGTTCAGTTTGTGGTTAGGAAGACAAATGCAACAGAACATAGAACATAGAACATAGAACATAGAACAGAACAGCACAGAACAGGCCCTTCAGCCCACAATGTTGTGCCGACCATTGGTCCTCATGTATGCACCCTCAAATTTCTGTGACCATATGCATGTCCAGCAGTCTCTTAAATGACCCCAATGACCTTGCTTCCACAACTGCTGCTGGCAACGCATTCCATGCTCTCACAACTCTCTGTGTAAAGAACCCGCCTCTGACATCCCCTCTATACTTTCCACCAACCAGCTTAAAACTATGACCCCTCGTGCTAGCCATTTCTGCCCTTAGCAATCATTTCAAGATGCCTAAAATTCAAGAGCAGAGATGTACTACTGAGGCCTTATAAGGCTCTGCTTGGAACTCATTTTGAATATTGTGAGCAGTTTTGAGCCCCACATCTAAGGAAGGATGAGGTTGGCTTTGGAGGGAGTCCAGAGGAGTTTTACAAGAACGACCCCAAGAATGAAGAGCTTGACATATGAGGAGCAGTTGAGGACTCTGGGTCTGTATTCAATAGAGTTTTGAAGGATGAGGGTGTATCTGATTGAAACTTACTGAATATAGAGAAGCCTAGATAGACTCGACATGGAGAAGATGTTTCCACTGGTAAGAGAGACTAGGGCCTAATGGCACAGCCTCAGAGTGAAAGGATGACCCTTTAGAACTGGGGTGAGGAGGAATTTCTTCAGCTAGGGGTGGTGCATCTGTGTAACACATTGCCACAGAAGGTTGTAGAGGCCAAGTCATTGAGTGTACGTAAGACAGAGATAGATAGGTTCTGATTGGTAAGGGGATCAAGAGTTACAGAAAGAAGGCAGGAGAATGGAGTTGAGAAACATATCAGCCATGATCGAATAGTAGAGCAGACGCGATGGGCTGAACGGCCTAATTCCGCTCCTCAACCTTGTGATCTTATGGAATTCTAACGCTTCGTAAACACTTGTGTGACAAATTCTCTCCTCATCTCCGTTTTAAATAATCAACATTTATCCTGAAAATGTTCCGGATTCCTCCAACGCAGGATATCAACCTCTCAATGTTGAACCTGCCAAGTCCCTTCAGTGTTCTGTATGTCTCAGTGAGATCACTCCTCATTCTTCTAAACATCCAAGAGCATAGCCTGATTTACTTGGCCTATCGTAAAACAGCTTTGTCATCTCAGTGACCGGTCTACTAAATTTTGTTCCTGTCTTTAATGACCAAACTTCCACACAGCATTGCAGGTGTGCTCTCGCCAAAGCCCCTTACTTTGCTATAAAACTCCTTCATTCCTGTATTCCATCCCCTTCCAACATCCAGTTGCTTTTTGTATTACTAGCTTTATATTTTCTATGTATGAGAGCACCCCAAATCTCTCTGAACTCAACAAAGCTAGCTCTGATTTCTCTCCACCAATGTCACCAGAATCTGTTAAGTTTTTCCAGCAATTTCAGTTTTCGTTTCTGATTTTCAGCATCCACAGTTTTTTGGGTTTTTTATTTGTTTAGTATTTACAACTTTCAAAACTTTTATGTCTTTCTACTCTTACAACTTATTTAGACCCCTTTGCAGCTTACTTTTCCATTGAGCATTGTATCATTAGCAAAATGAGAGACATCTCTCTCTCTCTTTGTCTAAACAACTACTTTGGTTTGAAATACCTGAGTCCCCAGCACTGCTCCTTACTGCACTCCACCCATCACAGTCTGCTAACCTGGAAATCATTCATATATCTCAACTCTCTGCTTCTATCCCTTGACCAATCTCTTATCTGTGCGAAAACACTACCTCAGTTTGTTGAGCTCTTACCTCATGTAGAAACTATAGCTGTGAGATCTTAACAGTAGCTTTTAGAAATACAAACACACTGCATCTACTCAGCGCTGCTGAGGGTCGGAAATGGCTTGATTCTATTTGGTTTGAGGGGGTCTGAAATAGCCGACAGTGCAGGATATGTCACGGTCTGTCACAGCCAGAATAGGTCATGATGAGATTAAGGACAGGTCATACTGAGTTGATGGTGATGGGAGAGTGGGGTTGATGGTGCTGGGGAGATGGGGTTGATGGTGCTGGGAGAGTGGGGTTGATGGTGCTGGGGAGTTGGAGTTGATAGTGCTGGGGAGATGGGGTTCATGGTGCTGGGAAAGTGGGGTTGATGGTGCTGGGGAGATGGGGTTGATGGTGCTGGGAGAGTGGGGTTGATGGTGCTGGGGAGTTGGAGTTGATAGTGCTGGGGAGATGGGGTTCATGGTGCTGGGAAAGTGGGGTTTATGGTGCTGGGGAGATGGGGTTGATGGTGCTGGGAGAGTGGGGTTGATGGTGCTGGGGAGTTGGAGTTGATAGTGCTGGGGAGATGGGGTTCATGGTGCTGGGAAAGTGGGGTTTATGGTGCTGGGGAGATGGGGTTGATGGTGCTGGGAGAATAGTGTTTATGGCACTCGGAGATTGGGGTTGATGGTGCTGGGGAGATGGGGTTGATGGTGCTGGGGAGATGGGGTTGATGGTGCTGTGATGGTGGGGTTGATGGTGCTAGGGAGATGTGGGGCTAATGATGGTGGGAGAGTGGGGTTGATGGTGCTGGGGAGATGGGATTGGTGGTGCTGGGAGAGTGGGAGAGTGTGGTTGATGATGCTGGGAGAGTGGGACTGATGATGCTGGGAGATGTGGAGTTGATGGTGCTGGGGAGACGGGGTTGATGGTGCTGGGGAGGTGTGGGCTTGATGATGCTGGGAGAGTGGGGTTGATGATGTTGGGAGAGTGGGGTTTATGGCGCTGGGAGAGTCGGATTGATGGTGCTGAGTTGAGTGGGATTGATGATGCTAAAAGAGTGAGGTTGATGGTACTTAGGAGATGGGGTTGATGGTGCTGGGAGAGTGTGGTTGATGATGCTGGGAGAGTGGGACTGATGATGCTGGGGAGATGTGGAGATGATGGTGCTGGGAGATGGGGTTGATGGTGCTGGGGAGATGGGGTTGATGGTGCTGGGAGAGTGGGGTTGATGATGTTGGGAGAGTGGGGTTTATGGCGCTGGGAGAGTCGGATTGATGGTGCTGAGTTGAGTGGGATTGATGATGCTAAAAGAGTGAGGTTGATGGTACTTAGGAGATGGGGTTGATGGTGCTGGGAGAGTGTGGTTGATGATGCTGGGAGAGTGGGACTGATGATGCTGGGGAGATGTGGAGATGATGGTGCTGGGAGAGTGGGTTGATAGTGCTGGGGAGATGGTGTTGATGGTGCTGGGGAGATGGGGTTGATGGTGCTGGGGAGATGGGATTGGTGGTGCTGGGAGAGTGGGAGAGTGGGGTTGATGATGCTGGGAGAGTGGGACTGATGATGCTGGGAGATGTGGAGTTGATGGTGCTGGGGAGACGGGGTTGATGGTGCTGGGAGGGTGGGGTTGATGGTGCTGGGAGAGTGGGGTTGATGATGTTGGGAGAGTGGGGTTGATGGTGCTGGGGGAATGGGGTTGGTGGTGCTGGGAGAGTGGCTTTGATGGTGCTGGGAGATTGGGGTTGATGATGCTGGGAGAGTGGGGTTGATGGTGCTGGGGAGATGGGGTTGATGGTGCTGGGAAAGTGGGGTTGATGGTGCTGGGAGATTGGGGTTGATGGTGTTGGGAGAATGGAGTTGATGGTGCTAGGGAGATATGGTTGATGGTTCTGTGAGTGCCTTTTTCATTCATTTGTGGGATGTGGGTGTTGCTGACCACTTGCCCATCCCTAGTTGCCCTTGAGAAGGTGGGTGGCTGCTTTCTTGAACCGCTGCAGTCCTCCTGCAGTGGGTTGACTCACAATACTATTAGGGAGGGAATTCCAGGATTTTCACCCAGCGACAGTAAAGGAACCTATATATATTTCCAAGATAGGACAGTGACTGGCTTGGAGGAGGTGGTGTTCCCATTTATCTGCTGCCCTTGTCCTTCTAGATAAAGTGGTTGTGGGTTTGGAAGGTGCTGCCTGAGGATCTTTGGTGAATTTCTGCAGAGCATCTTGTAGATAGTGCACACTGCTGCTACAGAGCATCGGATTTGGAGGAGATGGATATTTGTGGATGTGGTGCCAATCAGGCACCATTGTCCTGGATGGTGTCAAGCTTCTTGAGTTGTTGGAGCTGCACTCATCCAGGAAAGTGGGGAGTATTCCATCACACTCCTGCATTATACCTTCTCGATAGTGTATTGGCTTTGGAAAGTCAGGAGTTGAGTTACTTGCCACAGTATTTCTAGCCTCTGACATGTTCTTGTAGCCACTTTGTTTATGTGGTGAATCCAGTTGCGTTTCTGATCAATGGAAACCCCAAGGATGTTGATAGTGGAGGAACCTCAGTGGTAGTAACACCAGTGAATGTCAAGGGGCAATGGTTAGTTTGTTTCTTACTGGAGGTGGTCATAGCCTGGCATTTGTGAGGCACAAAGGTTATTTGCCTGTTTTCAGCCCAAGCCTGGATATTGCTAGGATTTGCTGCATTTGCACATGGACTGTTTCAGTATCTGAGGAGTTGCAAATGTTACTGGACATTGTGTAATCATCAGCGAACATCTCCACTTCTGACCTTATGATGGAAGGAAGGACATTGATGAAGCAACTGAAGATAGTTGATCTTTGGACATTACTCTGAGGAATTCCTGCAGAGATGTCCTGGAGCTTCAACAATTACAACATCTTCCTATGTGTCAGGAATGACTCTAACCAGCGGAGAATTTACTGCCGATAGCCATTGATTCCAGTTTTGCTTGGGCTCCTTGATGCCGCACTCAGTCAAATGTGGCCTCAATATCAAGGGCTGTCACTCTCACCTCACCTCTGGGATTCAGCTCTTTTGTCCATGTTTGGACCAAGGCTGTAATGAGGTCAGGAGCTGAGTGGCCCTGGCAGAACCCAAACTGGGCATCATTGAGCAGGTTATTTCTGAGCAGCTGCTGCTTGATAGCACTGTCGATGATACTTTCCATCACTTTACTGATGATCGAGAGGAGACTGATGGGGCGGTAATTGGCCAGGCTGCTCCAGTGCGCAGTACTCGTCGGGTGTGTAGTGCTCATAGAATCATAGAGTATGGAAACAGACCCTTCAGTCCAACTCTCCATGCCAACCGACTCTCCCAAACTAAACTGGTCCCACCTGCCTGCGTTTGGCCTATATCCCTCTAAACCTTTCCTGTTCATGAATTTATCCAAATGTCTTTTGAACATTGTAACTGTACTTGCATCTATCACTTCCTCTGGTAGTTCATTCCACATATGAACCACCCTCTGTCTGAAAATATTGCCTCTTAGCTCCCTTTTAAATCTTTCTCCTCTCGCCTTAAATATATGCCTCCTTGTTTTGAAACAGATATTTAATATTCACCTTATCTGTGCTCACCTCCCACGCTTCAGTGAAAAAAAATCCCAGCCTATCCAGCCTCTGTTGTTACTCAAACCCTCCAGATCCAGAAACATCCTTATAAATTTGATCCCTCTCTAATAATATCCTTCCTACCGTAGGGTTACCAGAACTGTACACAGTACTCCAGAAGAGACCTCACCAACATCTTTTACAACCTCAACATGACATCCCAACTCTTACACTCAATGGCCTGAGCAATGAGGCAAGTGTGCTGTATGCTTTCTTAACCACCCTGTCTACCTGTGACACAATTTTCAAAGAGCTATGTACCTGAATCCCTGGGCACCCCGCGAACAAGAATACCCAGGGCCTCCCATTAACTGTACAAGTCCTGTGCTGGTTTGTTTTACCGAAATGCAATACCTTGCAATTTTCCAAATTAAACTCCACATGCCACTCCTCATTGACCCAACTGATCAAGATTTCATTGTAATTCTAGGATAATCTTCTTCAGTGGCCGCTATACCATCAATTCAGGTGTCATTCACAAAATTACTAATTATGCCTCCTAAATTTTCATCCTAAATCATTCATATAAACGATAAACAACAATGAATCCAGCACCGATCCGAGCGTAACACCGCCGGTCGCAGGCCTCCAGTCTGAGAAAAAACCCTGAAGCACCAACATCTCCTACCCACCGTCAAGCCAATTTTGTATCCAGGAGGCAAGCTCTCACTGAATCTCACATACACCTCCAGTGTATGGTACTCATCCAGTGTGCAGTATTCCTCGAGTGCAGAGAACTCCTGCAGTGTGCAGTATTTCTCCAATGCAATACTCCTGAGCTGTGTGGGATTTCTCCAGTGTAGAGTACTCCGGCAGAGTGTGGCTATTTCTCCAGTGCAATACTCCAGCAGTATGTGGCTATTTCTCCAGTGCAGTAGTCCTGCAGCATGTGGCTATTTCTCCAGTGCAGTACTCATGCAGAGTGTGGCTATTTATCCAGTGCAATACTCCTGCAGTATGTGGCTATTTCTCCAATGCAATGCTCCTGCAGTGTGTGACTATTTCTCCATTGCAGAAGTTCTGCAGTGTGAGGCTATTTCTCCAATTCAATGCTCCTGCAATGTGGGGTTATTTCTCCAGTGCAATACTCCTGCAGTGTGTGGCTATTTCGCCAGTGCCATACTCCTGCAGAATGTGGCTATTTCTCCATTGCAGTAGTCCTGCAGTGTGAGGCTATTTCTCATTTTCAATGCACCTCCAGTGTGTGGCTATTTCTCCAGTGCAGTACCCCTGCAGTGTGTGGCTATTTCTCCAGTGCAATACTCCTGCAGTGTGTGGTTATTTCTCCAGTGCAATACTCCTGCAGTATGTGGCTATTTCTCCATTGCAGCAGTCCTGCAGTGTGAGGCTATTTCTCCAATTCAATGCTCCTCCAGTGTGTGGCTATTTCTCCAGTGCAGTACCCCTGCAGTGTGTGGCTACTTCTCCAGTGAAATTCTCCAGCAGAGTGCGGCTATTTCTCCAGAGCAATACTTCAGCAGTATGTAGCTATTTCTCCAGTGAAGTACCTCTGCAGTGTGTGGCTATTTCACCTGTGCAATATTCCTGCAGTGTGTGGGTATTTGTCGCGTGCAGTATTCCTGCAGGGTGTGGCTATTTCTCCTGTGCAATACTCCTGCAGTGAGTGGGTATTTCTCCAGTGCAATACTCCTGCAGTGTGTGGCTATTTCTCCAGTGAAGTACTCGTGCAGTGTGTGGCTATTTCTACAGTGCAATTCTCCTGCAGTATGTGGCTATTTCTCCAGTGCAATACTCCTGCAGTGTGTGGTTATTTCTCCAGTGCAATACTCCTGCAGTGTGTGGCTATTTCTCCAGTGAAGTACTCGTGCAGTGTGTGGCTATTTCTACAGTGCAATTCTCCTGCAGTATGTGGCTATTTCTCCAGTGCAATACTCCTGCAGTGTGTGGCTATTTCTACAGTGCAATTCTCCTGCAGTATGTGGCTATTTGTCCAGTCCAATACTCCTGCAGAGTGTGGCTATTTCTCCAGTGCAGTACTCCTGAGAGTGTGGCTATTTCTCCCATTCAACACTCCTGCAGTGTGTGGCTATTTCTCCAGTGCAATACTCCTGCAGTGTATGGCTATTTCTCCAGTGCAATCCTCCAGCAGTGTGTGGCAATTTTAAAGTGCAATACTCCTAGAGTATGTGGCTACTTCTCCAGTGCAGTACTTCTGCAATGTGTGGCTATTTCTCCAGTACAGTACTCCTGCAGTGTGTGACTATTTCTCCAGTACAGTACTCCTGCAGTTTGTGGCTATTTCTCCAGTGCAATGCGCCTGCAGTGTGTGGCTATTTCTCTAGTGAAGTACTCGTGCAGTATGTGTCTATTTCTCCAGAGCAATACTCCTGCAGTATGTCACTATTTCTCCAGTGCAATATTCCTGCAGTGTGTGGCTATTTCTCCAGTGCAATACTCCTGCAGAGTGTGGCTATTTCTCCAGTGCAGAACTCCTGCAGTGTGTGGTTATTTCTCCAGTTCAATACTCCTGCAGTGTGTGGCTATTTCTCCAGTGCAGTACCCCTGCAGGATGTGGCTATTTCTCCAGTCCAATACTCCTGCACTGTGTGTCTAATTCTCCAGTGCGATATTCTTGCACTGTTTGGCAGTTTCTCCAGTGCAATATTCCTGCAGTGTGTTGCTATTTCGCCAGTGCAGTACTCCTGCAGTGTGTGACAATTTCTCCAGTGCAATACTCCTGCAGTGCGTGGCTATTTCTCCAGTGCAGAGTACTCCATAAGTGTGAATCTATTTCTCCAGTGCAGTAGTCCTGCAGTGTGTGGTCATTTCTCCAGTACAATATCCTGCAGTGTGCGGCTATTTATCCAGTGCAATACTCCAGCAGTGTGTAGCTATATCTCCAGTTCAATACACCTGCAGTGTGTGGCTCCTTCTACACTGCAGTACTCCTTTAGGATAAGGCTATTTCTCCAGTGCAATGCTCCTGCAGTATATGGCAATTTTTGCAGTTCAATTCTCCTGCAGTATGCGGCTATTTCTCCAGTGCAGTACTCCTGCAGAATGTGGCAATTTCTCCAGTGCAATACTCCTGCAGTGTGTGGCTATTTCTCCAGTGCAGTACTCCTGCAGGATGTGGCTATTTCTCCAGTGCAATACTCCTACAGTGTGTGGCTATTTCTCCAGTGCAGTTCTCCTGCAGTGTGTGGCTATTTCTCCAGTCCAATATTCCTGCAGTGTGTGGCTATTTCTCCAGTGCAATACTCCTGCACTGTGTGTCTAATTCTCCAGTGCGATATTCTTGCACTGTTTGGCAGTTTCTCCAGTGCAATATTCCTGCAGTGTGTTGCTATTTCGCCAGTGCAGTACTCCTGCAGTGTGTGACAATTTCTCCAGTGCAATACTCCTGCAGTGCGTGGCTATTTCTCCAGTGCAGAGTACTCCTGCAGTGTATGGCTATTTCTCCAGTGCAGAGTACTCCTGCAGAGTGTGGCTATTTCTGCAGTGCAATACTTCTGCAGTGTGTGGCTATTTCTCCAGTGCAATTCTCCTGCAGTGCGTGGCTATTTCTCCAGTGCAGAGTACTCCTGCGGTGTGTGGCTATTTCTCCAGTGCAATACTAGAGCAGTGTGTTGCTATTACGCCAGTGCAGTACTCCTGCAGTGTGTGGCAATTTCTCCAAGTGCAATTCTCCTGCAGTGTGTGGCTATTTCTCCAGTTCAATTCTCCTGCAGTATGTGGCTATTTCTCCAGTGCAGTATTCCTGCTGGATGTGGCTATTTCTCCAGTGCCATGCTCCTGCAGTGTGCAGCTATTTCTCCAGTGCAACACATCAGCAGTGTGTGGCTCCTTCTACACTGCAGTACTCCTTTAGGATAAGGCTATTTCTACAGTGCAATACTCCTGCAGTGTGTGGCTATTTCTGCAGTTCAATACTCCTGCAGTGTGTGGCAATTTCTCCAGTGCAGTACTACAGCAGTGTGTGGCTATTTCTCCTGTCCAATACTCCTGCAGTGTGTGGCTATTTCTCCAGTGCAGTACCCCTGCAGGATGTGGCTATTTCTCCAGTCCAATACTCCTGCAGTGTGTAGTTATGTCTCCAGTTCAATTCTCCTGCAGTATGCGGATATTTCTCCAGTGCAACACTCCCGCAGGATGTGGCTATTTCGCCCGTGCAGTACTCATGCAGGATGTGGCTATTTCTACGGTTCAGTACTCCTGCGGATGTGTGGCTAATTCTCCAGTGCAATACTATTGCAGTGTGTGGATATTTCTCCAGTGCAATACTCCTGCAGTGTGTGGCTGTTTCTCCAGTGCATTACTCCTGCAGAGTGTGGCTATTTCTCCAGAGCAGTACTTCTGCAGTGTGTGGCTATTTCTCCAGAGCAGTACTTCTGCAGTGTGTGGCTATTTCTCCTGTGTCATACTCGTGCAGTGTGTGGCTACTTCTCCAGTGGAATACTCCTGCAGTGCGTGGCAATTTCACCAGTGCATTACTCCTGCAGTGTGTGGCTATTACTCCTGTGTCATACTCGTGCAGTGTGTAGCGATGTCTCCAGTGGAATACACCTGCAGTGTGTGGCTATTTCTCCAGTGCAATACTCCTGCAGTGTGTTGCTATTTCGCTAGTGCAGTACTTCTGAGTGTTTGGCTATTTCTCCAGTACAATTCTCCTGCAGGATGTGGCTATTTCTCCAGTGCAATACTCCTGCATTATGTGGCTATTTCTCCAGTGCAGTACTCCTGCAGGATGTGGCTATTTCTCCACTGCCATGCTCCTTCAGTGTGTGGGTATTTCTCCAGTGCAGCACTCCTGCAGGATGCGGCTATTTCTCCAGTGCAGCACTCCTGCAGGTTGTGGCTATTTCTCCAGTTCAATACTCCTGCAGTATGTGGCTATTTCTCCTGTGCAATACTACTGCAGTGTGTGGCTATTTCTCCAGTGCAATACTCCTGCAGTGTGTGGCTATTTCTCCAGTGCAATACTCCTGCAGTGTGTGGCTATTTCTCCAGTGCAATACTTCTGCTGTGTGTGGCTACTTCTCCAGTGCAATACTCCTGCAGTGTGTAGCTATTTCTCCAGTGCGGGGTACTCCTGCAGTATGTGACTATTTCTCCTGGGCAATAGTACTGCAGTGTGTGGCTATTTCTCCAGTTCAATAGTCCTGCAGTGTGTGCCTATTTCTCCAGTGCAGTACTCCTGCAGCGTGCGTCTATTTCTCCAGTGCAATACTACTGCAGTGTGTGACTATTTCTTGAGAGCAATGCTCCTGCAGTGTGTGGCTATTTCTCGCGTGCAGTACTCCTGCAGTGTGTGGCTATTTCTCCAGTGCAGTACTCCAACAGTGTGTGGCTATTTCTCCAGTACAATATTCCTGCAGTGTCTGGCTATTTCTCCAGTGCAGTACTACTGCAGTATGTCGCTATTTCTCCAATGCAATACTCCTGCAGTGTTTGGTTATTTCTCCAGTTCAGTACGCCTGCAGCATGTGGCAATTTCTTCAGTGCAATGCTCCTGCAGTATATGGCAATTTCTGCAGTTCAATTCTCCTGCTATATGCAGCTATTTCTCCAGTGCAGAACTCATGCAGGATGTGGCTATTTCTCCAGAGCAGTACTCATGCAGGATGTGGCTATTTCTCCAGTGCAATACTCCTACAGTGTGTGACTAGTTCCCCAGTGAAGTACTCCTGCGTGTGTGGCTACTTCTCCTGTGCCGTACTCCTGCAGTGTGTTGCTATTTCTCCTGTCTCATGCTCGAGCAGTGTGTTGCTATTTCTCCTGTGCAATACTCCTGCAGTGTGTGGCTATTTCTCCCGTTCGATACTCCTGCTGTGTGTGGCAATTTCTCCTGTGCAATACTCCTGCACTGTGCAGGTATTTCTCCAGTGCAATACTCCTGCAGTGTGTGCTTATTTCTCCAAGTGCAATTTTCCTGAAGTGTGTGTCTATTTCTCCAGAGCAATACTCCTGCACTGTGTGGCTATTTCTCCAGTGCAATACTCCTGCAGTATGTGTCTATTTCTCCAGTGTGATACTCTTGCACTGTTTGGCAGTTTCTCCAGTGCAATACTCCTGCAGTGTGTTGCTATTTCGCCAGTGCAGTACTCCTGCAGTGTGTGGCAATTTCTCCAAGTGCAGTACTCCTGCAGTGTGTGGCTATTTCTCCAGTGCAATTCTCCTGCAGTGCGTGGCTATTTCTCCAGTGCAGAGTACTCCTGCGGTGTGTGGCTATTTCTCCAGTGCAATACTAGAGCAGTGTGTTGCTATTACGCCAGTGCAGTACTCCTGCAGTGTGTGGCAATTTCTCCAAGTGCAATTCTCCTGCAGTGTGTGGCTATTTCTCCAGTTCAATTCTCCTGCAGTATGTGGCTATTTCTCCAGTGCAGTATTCCTGCTGGATGTGGCTATTTCTCCAGTGCCATGCTCCTGCAGTGTGCGGCTATTTCTCCAGTGCAACACATCTGCAGTGTGTGGCTCCTTCCACACTGCAGTACTCCTTTAGGATAAGGCTATTTCTACAGTGCAATACTCCTGCAGTGTGTGGCTATTTCTGCAGTTCAATACTCCTGCAGTGTGTGGCAATTTCTCCAGTGCAGTACTACAGCAGTGTGTGGCTATTTCTCCTGTCCAATACTCCTGCAGTGTGTGGCTATTTCTCCAGTGCAGTACCCCTGCAGGATGTGGCTATTTCTCCAGTCCAATACTCCTGCAGTGTGTAGTTATGTCTCCAGTTCAATTCTCCTGCAGTATGCGGATATTTCTCCAGTGCAACACTCCCGCAGGATGTGGCTATTTCGCCCGTGCAGTACTCATGCAGGATGTGGCTATTTCTATGGTTCAGTACTCCTGCGGATGTGTGGCTAATACTCCAGTGCAATACTATTGCAGTGTGTGGATATTTCTCCAGTGCAATACTCCTGCAGTGTGTGGCTGTTTCTCCAGTGCATTACTCCTGCAGAGTGTGGCTATTTCTCCAGAGCAGTACTTCTGCAGTGTGTGGCTATTTCTCCTGTGTCATACTCGTGCAGTGTGTGGCTACTTCTCCAGTGGAATACTCCTGCAGTGCGTGGCAATTTCACCAGTGCAATACTCCTGCAGTGTGTTGCTATTTCGCTAGTGCAGTACTCCTGAGTGTGTGGCTATTTCTCCAGTACAATTCTCCTGCAGTATGTAGCTATTTCTCCAGTGCAGTACTCCTGCAGTATGTGGCTATTTCTCTAGTGCAGTACTCCTGCAGCATGTGGCTATTTCTCCACTGCCATGCTCCTTCAGTGTGTGGGTATTTCTCCAGTGCAGCACTCCTGCAGGATGCGGCTATTTCTCCAGTGCAGCACTCCTGCAGGTTGTGGCTATTTCTCCAGTTCAATACTCCTGCAGTATGTGGCTATTTCTCCTGTGCAATACTACTGCAGTGTGTGGCTATTTCTCCAGTGCAATACTCCTGCAGTGTGTGGCTATTTCTCCAGTGCAATACTCCTGCAGTGTGTGGCTATTTCTCCAGTGCAATACTTCTGCTGTGTGTGGCTACTTCTCCAGTGCAATACTCCTTCAGTGTGTAGCTATTTCTCCAGTGCGGGGTACTCCTGCAGTATGTGACTATTTCTCCTGGGCAATAGTACTGCAGTGTGTGGCTATTTCTCCAGTTCAATAGTCCTGCAGTGTGTGCCTATTTCTCCAGAGCAATACTCCTGCTGTGTGTGTCTACTTCTCCAGTGCAGTACTCCTGCAGCGTGCGTCTATTTCTCCAGTGCAATACTACTGCAGTGTGTGACTATTTCTTGAGAGCAATGCTCCTGCAGTGTGTGGCTATTTCTCGCGTGCAGTACTCCTGCAGTGTGTGGCTATTTCTCCAGTGCAGTACTCCAACAGTGTGTGGCTATTTCTCCAGTACAATATTCCTGCAGTGTCTGGCTATTTCTCCAGTGCAGTACTACTGCAGTATGTCGCTATTTCTCCAATGCAATACTCCTGCAGTGTTTGGTTATTTCTCCAGTTCAGTACGCCTGCAGCATGTGGCAATTTCTTCAGTGCAATGCTCCTGCAGTATATGGCAATTTCTGCAGTTCAATTCTCCTGCTATATGCAGCTATTTCTCCAGTGCAGAACTCATGCAGGATGTGGCTATTTCTCCAGAGCAGTACTCATGCAGGATGTGGCTATTTCTCCAGTGCAATACTCCTACAGTGTGTGACTAGTTCCCCAGTGAAGTACTCCTGCGTGTGTGGCTACTTCTCCTGTGCCGTACTCCTGCAGTGTGTTGCTATTTCTCCTGTCTCATGCTCGAGCAGTGTGTTGCTATTTCTCCTGTGCAATACTCCTGCAGTGTGTGGCTATTTCTCCCGTTCGATACTCCTGCTGTGTGTGGCAATTTCTCCTGTGCAATACTCCTGCACTGTGCAGGTATTTCTCCAGTGCAATACTCCTGCAGTGTGTGCTTATTTCTCCAAGTGCAATTTTCCTGAAGTGTGTGTCTATTTCTCCAGAGCAATACTCCTGCACTGTGTGGCTATTTCTCCAGTGCAATACTCCTGCAGTATGTGTCTATTTCTCCAGTGTGATACTCTTGCACTGTTTGGCAGTTTCTCCAGTGCAATACTCCTGCAGTGTGTTGCTATTTCGCCAGTGCAGTACTCCTGCAGTGTGTGGCAATTTCTCCAAGTGCAATTCTCCTGCAGTGTGTGGCTATTTCTCCAGTGCAATTCTCCTGCAGTATGTGGCTATTTCTCCAGTGCAGTACTCCTGCTGGATGTGGCTATTTCTCCAGTGCCATGCTCCTGCAGTGTGCGGCTATTTCTCCAGTGCAGCACTCCTGCAGGTTGTGGCTATTTCTCCAGTGCAGTACTCCTGCAGTGTGTGGCAATTTCTCCAGTTTAATAGTCCTGCAGTGTGTGGATATTTCTCCAGTTCAATACTCCTGCTGTGTGCAGCTGTATCTCCAGTGCAATACTACTACAGTGTGTGGCTATTTCTCCAGTGCAATACACCTGCAGTTTGCGGCTATTTCTCCAGAGCGAGTCCTCCTGCAGTGTGTGGCAATTTCTCCTGTGCAGTTCTCCTGCAGTGTGTAGCTATGTCTCCAGTCCAATACTATTTCAGAGTGTGGCTATTTCTCCAGTGCAGTATTCCGGCAGAGTGTGTCTAGTTCTCCAGTGCAATACTCCTGCAATGTGTGGGTATTTCTCCAGTGTAATTTTCCTGCAGTGTGTGGCTATTTCTCCTGTGCAGTACTCCTGCAGCATGTGGCTATTATTCCAGTCCAATACTATTGCAGTGTGTGGCTTTTTCTCCAGTGCAATGCCCCTGCAGAGTGTGGCTATTTCTCCAGTGCACCTGCTCCTGCAGGATGTGGCTATTTTTCCAGTGCAATACTCCTGCAGCGTGTGGCAATTTCACCAGTGCATTACTCCTGCAGTGTATGGCCATTGCTCCTGTGTCATACTCGTGCAGTGTGTAGCGATGTCTCCAGTGGAATACACCTGCAGTGTGTGGCTATTTCTCCAGTGCAATACTCCTGCAGTGTGTTGCTATTTCGCTAGTGCAGTACTCCTGAGTGTTTGGCTATTTCTCCAGTACAATTCTCCTGCAGGATGTGGCTATTTCTCCAGTGCAATACTCCTGCAGGTTGTGGCTATTTCTCCAGTTCAATACTCCTGCAGTATGTGGCTATTTCTCCTGTGCAATACTACTGCAGTGTGTGGCTATTTCTCCAGTGCAATACTCCTGCAGTGTGTAGCTATTTCTCCAGTGCAGGGTAATCCTGCAGTATGTGACTATTTCTCCTGGGCAATAGTACTGCAGTGTGTGGCTATTTCTCCAGTTCAATAGTCCTGCAGTGTGTGCCTATTTCTCCAGGGCAATACTCCTGCTGTGTGTGTCTACTTCTCCAGTGCAGTTCTCCTGCAGCGTGCGTCTATTTCTCCAGTGCAAGACTAATGCAGTGTGTGACTACTTCTTGAGAGCAATGCTCCTGCAGTGTGTGGCTATTTCTACAGTGCGGTACTCCTGCAGTGTGTGGCTATTTCTCCAGTACAATATTCCTGCAGTGACTGGCTATTTCTCCAGTGCAGTACTACTGCAGTGTTTGGTTATTTCTTCAGTTCAGTACGCCTTCAGGATGTGGCTTATTGTCCAGTGCAATGCTCCTGCTCTGTGTGGCAATTTCTTCAGTGCAATGCCCCTGCAGTATATGGCAATTTCTGCAGTTCATTTCTCCTGCAGTATGCGGCTATTTCTCCACTGCAGAACTCATGCAGGATGTGGCTATTTCTCCAGTTCAATATCCTGCAGGATGCGGCTATCTCCCCAGTGCTGTACTCCTGCAGAGCGTGGTTAATTCTCCAGTGCAATACTCCTGCAGTGTTCGGCTATTTCTCCACTGCAGGCCTCTGGCAGTGTGTGGCTATTTCTCCACTTCAATACTCCGGCAGTGTGTGGCTATTTATCCAGTGCAGAAGTCCTGAAGTGTGTAGCTATTTCTCCAGTTCAATACAAATGCCGTGGGTGGCTATTTCTCCAGTGCAGTACTCCTGCAGTGTGTAGCTATATCTCCAGATCAATACTCCTGCAGTGTGTGGCTATTTCTCCAGTGCAATACTCCTGCAGTATCTGGCTGTTTCACCAGTTCAATACTCCTGGAGCATTTGGCTATTTCTCCAGTGCAGGACTCCTGCATTCCGTGGCTATTTCTCCAGTGCAATACTTCTGCAGTGTGTGGCTATTTCTCCAGTGGAGAGTACTCCATAAGTGTGAATCTATTTCTCCAGTGCAGTACTCCTGCAGTGTGTGGTCATTTCTCCAGTACAATATCCTGCAGTGTGCGGCTATTTCTCCAGTGCAATACTCCAGCAGTGTGTAGCTATATCTCCAGTTCAATACTCCTGCAGTGTGTGGCTATTTCTCCAGTGCAGTACTCCAGCAGTGTGTAGCTATATCTGCAGTTCAATACTCCTGCAGTGTGTGGCTATTTCTCCAGCGCAATACTCCTGCAGTTTGTGGCTATTTCTCCATTGCAGTATTCCTGCAGGATGTGGCTATTTCCCCAGCGCTATACTCCTGAAGAGCATGGGTAATTCTCCAGTGCAATACTCCCGCAGTGTGTGGCTATTTCTCCAGCGCAGTACTCCTGCAGTGTGTGGCTATTTCTCCAGTGCACATGTTCCTGCAGGATGTGGCTATTTCTCCAGTGTAGCACTCCAGCAGAATGTGTCTATTTCTCCAATGCAATACTCCTGCAATGTTTGGCTATTTCGCCAGTGTAATTTTCCTGCAGTGTGTGGCTATTTCTCCAGTGCAATACTCCTACAGTGTGTGGTGATTTCTCCAGTGCAGTACTGCTGCAGTGTGTAGCTCTATCTCCAGTTCAATACTCCTGCAGTGTGTGGATATTTCTCCAGTGTAGTACTCCAGCAGTGTGTAGCTATATCTCCAGTTAAATACTCCTGCAGTGTGTGGCTATTTCTCCAGTGCAATACTCCTGCAGTATGTGGCTATTTCTCCAGTGCAATACTCCTGCAGAGTGTGGCTATTTCTCCAGTGCAGTACTTCTGAGTGTTTGGCTATTTCTCCAGTTCAATTCTCCTGCAGTGTGTGGTTATTTCTCCAGTGCAGTATTCCTGCAGGATGCGGCTATTTCCCCAGTGCTGTTCTCCTGCAGAGCGTGGTTAATTCTCCAGTGCAATACTTCTGCAGTGTGTGGCTATTTCTCCAGTGCAGAGTACTCCATAAGTGTGTATCTATTTCTCCAGTGAAGTACTCCTGCAGTGTGTGGTCCTTTCTCCAGTGCAATATCCTGCAGTGTGCGGCTATTTCTCCAGTGCAATACTCCAGCAGTGTGTTGCTATATCTCCAGTTCAATACTCCTGCAGTGTGTGGCTATTTCTCCAGCGCAGTACTCCTGCAGTGTGTGGCTATTTCTCCAGTTCAATATCCTGCAGGATGCGGCTATTTCACCAGTGCTGTACTCCTGCAGAGCGTGGTTAATTCTCCAGTGCAATACTCCTGCAGTGTGCGGCTATTTCTCCACTGCAGGCCTCTGGCAGTGTGTGGCTATTTCTCCACTTCAATACTCCGGCAGTGTGTGGCTATTTCTCCAGTGCAGAGTACTCCTGCAGTGTGTGGCTATTTCTCCAGTGCTGTATTCCTGCAGGATGCGGCTATTTCCCCAGTGCTGTACTCCTGCAGAGCGTGGTTAATTCTCCAGTGCAATACTCCTGCAGTGTTTGGCTATTTCTCCACTGCAGGCCTCTGGCAGTGTGTGGCTATTTCTCCACTTCAATACTCCGGCAGTGTGTGGCTATTTCTCCAGTGCAGTACTCCTGCAGTGTGCAGCTATTTCTCCAGATCAATAATCCTGCAGTGTGTGGCTATTTCTCCAGTGCAATGCTCCTGCAGTATGTGGCTGTTTCACCAGTTCAATACTCCTGGAGCATTTGGCTATTTCTCCAGTGCAGGACTCCTGCATTCTGTGGCTATTTCTCCAGTGCAATACTTCTGCAGTGTGTGGCTATTTCTCCAGTGCAGAGTACTCCATAAGTGTGAATCTATTTCTCCAGTGCAGTACTCCTGCAGTGTGTGGTCATTTCTCCAGTTCAATATCCTGCAGTGTGCGGCTATTTCTCAAGTGCAATACTCCAGCAGTGTGCAGCTCTATCTCCAGTTCAATACTCCTGCAGTGTGTGGCTATTTCTCCAGTGCAGTACTCCAGCAGTGTGCTGCTATATCTCCAGTTCAATACTCCTGCAGTGTGTGGCTATTTCTCCAGAGCAGTACTCCTGCAGTGTGTGGCTATTTCTCCAGTGCAGTATTCCTGCAGGATGCGGCTATTTCCCCAGTGCTGTACTCCTGCAGAGCGTGGTTAATTCTCCAGTGCAATACTCCTGCAGTGTTTGGCTATTTCTCCACTGCAGGCCTCTGGCAGTGTGAGGCTATTTCTCCACTTCAATACTCCGGCAGTGTGTGGCTATTTCTCCAGTGCAGTACTCCTGCGGTATGTGGCTATTTCTCCAGTGTAGAGTACTCCTGCAGTGTGTGGCGATTTCTCCAGTGCAATACTTCTGCAGTGTGTGGCTATTTCTCCAGTGCAATACACCTGCAGTGTGTGGCTATTTATCCAGTGCAGAAGTCCTGAAGTGTGTGGCTATTTCTCCAGTTCAATACAAATGCCGTGGGTGGCTATTTCTCCAGTGCAGTACTCCTGCAGTGTGTAGCTATATCTCCAGATCAATACTCCTGCAGTGTGTGGCTATTTCTCCAGTGCAGTACACCTGCAGTGTGCAGCTATATCTCCAGATCAATACTCCTGCAGTGTGTGGCTATTTCTCCAGTGCAATACTCCTGCAGTATCTGGCTGTTTCACCAGTTCAATACTCCTGGAGCATTTGGCTATTTCTCCAGTGCAGGACTCCTGCATTCCGTGGCTATTTCTCCAGTGCAATACTTCTGCAGTGTGTGGCTATTTCTCCAGTGCAGAGTACTCCATAAGTGTGAATCTATTTCTCCAGTGCAGTACTCCTGCAGTGTGTGGTCATTTCTCCAGTACAATATCCTGCAGTGTGAGGCTATTTCTCCAGTGCAATACTCCAGCAGTGTGTAGCTATATCTCCAGTTCAATACTCCTGCAGTGTGTGGCTATTTCTCCAGTGCAGTACTCCAGCAGTGTGTAGCTATATCTGCAGTTCAATACTCCTGCAGTGTGTGGCTATTTCTCCAGCGCAATACTCCTGCAGTGTGTGGCTATTTCTCCAGTGCAGTACTCCAGCAGTGTGTAGCTATATCTGCAGTTCAATACTCCTGCAGTGTGTGGCTATTTCTCCAGCGCAATACTCCTGCAGTGTGTGGCTATTTCTCCATTGCAGTATTCCTGCAGGATGTGGCTATTTCCCCAGTGCTATACTCCTGCAGAGCGTGGGTAATTCTCCAGTGAAATACTCCCGCAGTGTGTGGCTATTTCTCCAGCGCAGTACTCCTGCAGTGTGTGGCTATTTCTCCAGTGCACATGTTCCTGCAGGATGTGGCTATTTCTCCAGTGTAGCACTCCAACAGAATGTGTCTATTTCTCCAATGCAATACTCCTGCAATGTGTGGCTATTTCGCCAGTGTAATTTTCCTGCAGTGTGTGGCTATTTCTCCAGTGCAATACTCCTACAGTGTGTGGCGATTTCTCCAGTGCAGTACTGCTGCAGTGTGTGGCTATTTCTCCAGTCCAATATTCCTGCAGTGTGTGGCTATTTCTCCAGTGCAATACTCCCACACTGTGTGTCTATTTCTCCAGTGCGATACTCTTGCACTATTTGGCAGTTTCGCAATTGCAATACTCCTGCAGCGTGTTGCCATTTCGCCAGTGCAGAGTACTCCTGCAGTGTGTGACAATTTCTCCAGTGCAATACTCCTGCAGTGCGTGGCTATTTCTCCAGTGCAGAGTACTCCTGCAGTGTGTGGCTATTTCTCCAGTGCAGAGTGCTCCTGCAGTGTGTGGCTATTTCTCCAGTGCAATCCAACAGCAGTCTATGGCTATTTCTCCAGGCCAATACTTCTGCAGTGTGTGGCTATTTCTCCAGTGCAATACTCCTGCAGTGCGTGGCTATTTCTCCAGTGCAGAGTACTCCTGCAGAGTGTGGCTATTTCTGCAGTGCAGTACTCCTGCAGTATGTGGCTATTTCTCCAATGCAATACTCCTGCAGTCTGCGGCTATTTGTCCAGTCCTGTACACCTACAGTGTGTGTCTATTTCTCCAATGCAGTAGCCTGCAGTGTGTGGCTACTTCTTCAGTGCAGAGTACTCCTGCAGAGTGTGGCTATTTCGCCAGTGCAGTACTCCTGCTGTGCATGGCTATTTCTCCACTGCAGTACACCTGCAGTGTGCAGCTATTTCGCCAGTGCAGTATTCCTGCAGTGTGAGGCAATTTCTCCAGTGCAATGCTCCTGCAGTGTGTGGCAATTTCTCCAGGTCAATACTCCTGCAGTGTGTGGCTATTTCTCCAGTGCAGTACTCCTGCAGTTTGTCACTATTTCTCCAAAGCAATACTCCTGCAGTGTGTGGCTATTTCTCGCGTGCAGTACTCCTGCTGTGGGTGTCTATTTCTACAGTGCAGTACGCCTGCAGTGTGTGACTGTGTCACCAGTTCAATACTCCTGGAGCATTTGGCTATTTCTCCAGCGCAGGACTCCTGCATTGTGTGGCTATTTCTCCAGTGCAATACTTCTGCAGTGTGTGGCTATTTCTACAGTGCAGAGTACTCCATAAGTGTGTATCTATTTCTCCAGTGCAGTACTCCAGCAGTGTGTTGCTATATCTCCAGTTCAATACTCCTGCAGTGTGTGGCTATTTCTCCAGCGCAGTACTCCTGCAGTGTGTGGCTATTTCTCCAGTTCAATATCCTGCAGGATGCGGCTATTTCCCCAGTGCTGTACTCCTGCAGAGCGTGGTTAATTCTCCAGTGCAATACTCCTGCAGTGTGCGGCTATTTCTCCACTGCAGGCCTCTGGCAGTGTGTGGCTATTTCTCCACTTCAATACTCCGGCAGTGTGTGGCTATTTCTCCAGTGCAGAGTACTCCTGCAGTGTGTGGCTATTTCTCCAGTGCTGTATTCCTGCAGGATGCGGCTATTTCCCCAGTGCTGTACTCCTGCAGAGCGTGGTTAATTCTCCAGTGCAATACTCCTGCAGTGTTTGGCTATTTCTCCACTGCAGGCCTCTGGCAGTGTGTGGCTATTTCTCCACTTCAATACTCCGGCAGTGTGTGGCTATTTCTCCAGTGCAGTACTCCTGCGGTATGTGGCTATTTCTCCAGTGTAGAGTACTCCTGCAGTGTGTGGCGATTTCTCCAGTGCAGTACTTCTGCAGTGTGTGGCTATTTCTCCAGTGCAATACACCTGCGGTGTGTGGCTATTTATCCAGTGCAGTAGTCCTGAAGTGTGTGGCTATTTCTCCAGTTCAACACTCCTGCCGTGTGTGGCTATTTCTCCAGTGCAGTACTCCAGCAGTGTGTGGTCATTTCTCCAGTTCAATATCCTGCAGTGTGCGGCTATTTCTCAAGTGCAATACTCCAGCAGTGTGCAGCTCTATCTCCAGTTCAATACTCCTGCAGTGTGCGGCTATTTCTCCAGTGCAGGCCTCTGGCAGTGCGTGGCTATTTCTCAACTTCAATACTCCGGCAGTGTGTGGCTATTTCTCCAGTGCAGAGTACTCCTGCAGTGTGTGGCTATTTCTCCAGTGCAGTATTCCTGCAGGATGCGGCTATTTCCCCAGTGCTGTACTCCTGCAGAGCGTGGTTATTTCTCCAGTGCAATACTCCTGCAGTGTTTGGCTATTTCTCCACTGCAGGCCTCTGGCAGTGTGTGGCTATTTCTCCACTTCAATACTCCGGCAGTATGTGGCTATTTCTCCAGTGCAGTACTCCTGCGGTATGTGGCTATTTCTCCAGTGTAGAGTACTCCTGCAGTGTGTGGCGATTTCTCCAGTGCAATACTTCTGCAGCGTGTGGCTATTTCTCCAGTGCAATACACCTGCAGTGTGTGGCTATTTATCCAGTGCAGAAGTCCTGAAGTGTGTGGCTATTTCTCCAGTTCAATACAAATGCCGTGGGTGGCTATTTCTCCAGTGCAGTACTCCTGCAGTGTGTAGCTATATCTCCAGATCAATACTCCTGCAGTGTGTGGCTATTTCGCCAGTGCAATACTCCTGAAGTACGTGCCTGTTTCACCAGTTCAATACTCCTGGAGCATTTGGCTATTTCTCCAGTGCAGGACTCCTGCATTCCGTGGCTATTTCTCCAGTGCAATACTTCTGCAGTGTGTGGCTATTTCTCCAGTGCAGAGTACTCCATAAGTGTGAATCTATTTCTCCAGTGCAGTACTCCTGCGGTATGTGGCTATTTCTCCAGTGTAGAGTACTCCTGCAGTGTGTGGCGATTTCTCCAGTGCAATACTTCTGCAGTGTGTGGCTATTTCTCCAGTGCAATACACCTGCGGTGTGTGGCTATTTATCCAGTGCAGTAGTCCTGAAGTGTGTGGCTATTTCTCCAGTTCAATACAAATGCCGTGGGTGGCTATTTCTCCAGTGCAGTACTCCAGCAGTGTGTAGCTATATCTCCAGATCAATAATCCTACAGTGTGTGGCTATTTCTCCAGTGCAATGCTCCTGCAGTATGTGGCTGTTTCACCAGTTCAATACTCCTGGAGCATTTGGCTATTTCTCCAGTGCAGGACTCCTGCATTCTGTGGCTATTTCTCCAGTGCAATACTTCTGCAGTGTGTGGCTATTTCTCCAATGCAGAGTACTCCATAAGAGTGAATCTATTTCTCCAGTGCAGTACTCCTGCAGTGTGTGGTCATTTCTCCAGTTCAATATCCTGCAGTGTGCGGCTATTTCTCAAGTGCAATACTCCAGCAGTGTGCAGCTCTAACTCCAGTTCAATACTCCTGCAGTGTGTGGCTATTTCTCCAGAGCAGTACTCCTGCAGTGTGTGGCTATTTCTCCAGTGCAGTATTCCTGCAGGATGCGGCTATTTCCCCAGTGCTGTACTCCTGCAGAGCGTGGTTAATTCTCCAGTGCAATACTCCTGCAGTGTTTGGCTATTTCTCCACTGCAGGCCTCTGGCAGTGTGTGGCTATTTCTCCACTTCAATACTCCGGCAGTGTGTGGCTATTTCTCCAGTGCAGTACTCCTGCGGTATGTGGCTATTTCTCCAGTGTAGAGTACTCCTGCAGTGTGTGGCGATTTCTCCAGTGCAATACTTCTGCAGTGTGTGGCTATTTCTCCAGTGCAATACACCTGCAGTGTGTGGCTATTTATCCAGTGCAGAAGTCCTGAAGTGTGTGGCTATTTCTCCAGTTCAATACAAATCCCGTGGGTGGCTATTTCTCCAGTGCAGTACTCCTGCAGTGTGTAGCTATTTCTCCAGATCAATACTCCTGCAGTGTGTGGCTATTTCCCATTGCAATACTCCTGCAGTATCTGGCTGTTTCACCAGTTCAATACTCCTGGAGCATTTGGCTATTTCACCAGTGCAGGACTCCTGCATTCCGTGGCTATTTCTCCAGTGCAATACTTCTGCAGTGTGTGGCTATTTCTCCAGTGCAGAGTACTCCATAAGTGTGAATCTATTTCTCCAGTGCAGTACTCCTGCAGTGTGTGGTCATTTCTCCAGTACAATATCCTGCAGTGTGCGGCTATTTCTCCAGTGCAATACTCCAGCAGTGTGTAGCTATATCTCCAGTTCAATACTCCTGCAGTGTGTGGCTATTTCTCCAGTGCAGTACTGCTGCAGTGTGTAGCTCTATCTCCAGTTCAATACTCCTGCAGTGTGTGGTTATTTCTCCAGTGTAGTACTCCAGCAGTGTGTAGCTATATCTCCAGTTAAATACTCCTGCAGTGTGTGGATATTTCTCCAGTGTAGTACTCCAGCAGTGTGTTGCTATATCTCCAGTTCAATACTCCTGCAGTGTGTGGCTATTTCTCCAGCGCAGTATTCCTGCAGGATGCGGCTATTTCCTCAGTGCTGTACTCCTGCAGAGCGTGGTTAATTCTCCAGTGCAATACTTCTGCAGTGTGTGGCTATTTCTCCAGTGTAGAGTACTCCATAAGTGGGAATCTATTTCTCCAGTGAAGTACTCCTGCAGTATGTGGTCCTTTCTCCAGTGCAATATCCTGCAGTGTGCGGCTATTTCTCCAGTGCAGTACTCCAGCAGTGTGTAGCTATATCTGCAGTTCAATACTCCTGCAGTGTGTGGCTATTTCTCCAGCGCAATACTCCTGCAGTGTGTGGCTATTTCTCCATTGCAGTATTCCTGCAGGATGTGGCTATTTCCCCAGTGCTGTACTCCTGCAGAGCGTGGGTAATTCTCCAGTGCAATACTCCCGCAGTGTGTGGCTATTTCTCCAGCGCAGTACTCCTGCAGTGTGTGGCTATTTCTCCAGTGCACATGTTCCTGCAGGATGTGGCTACTTCTCCAGTGTAGCACTCCAGCAGAATGTGTCTATTTCTCCAATGCAATACTCCTGCAATGTGTGGCTATTTCGCCAGTGTAATTTTCCTGCAGTGTGTGGCTATTTCTCCAGTGCAATACTCCTACAGTGTGTGGCGATTTCTCCAGTGCAGTACTGCTGCAGTGTGTAGCTCTATCTCCAGTTCAATACTCCTGCAGTGTGTGGCTATTTCTCCAGTGCAGTACTGCTGCAGTGTGTAGCTCTATCTCCAGTTCAATACTCCTGCAGTGTGTGGCTATTTCTCCAGTGCAGTACTGCTGCAGTGTGTAGCTCTATCTCCAGTTCAATACTCCTGCAGTGTGTGGATATTTCTCCAGTGTAGTACTCCAGCAGTGTGTAGCTATATCTCCAGTTAAATACTCCTGCAGTGTGTGGATATTTCTCCAGTGTAGTACTCCAGCAGTGTGTTGCTATATCTCCAGTTCAATACTCCTGCAGTGTGTGGCTATTTCTCCAGCGCAGTATTCCTGCAGGATGCGGCTATTTCCTCAGTGCTGTACTCCTGCAGAGCGTGGTTAATTCTCCAGTGCAATACTTCTGCAGTGTGTGGCTATTTCTCCAGTGTAGAGTACTCCATAAGTGGGAATCTATTTCTCCAGTGAAGTACTCCTGCAGTATGTGGTCCTTTCTCCAGTGCAATATCCTGCAGTGTGCGGCTATTTCTCCAGTGCAGTACTCCAGCAGTGTGTAGCTATATCTGCAGTTCAATACTCCTGCAGTGTGTGGCTATTTCTCCAGCGCAATACTCCTGCAGTGTGTGGCTATTTCTCCATTGCAGTATTCCTGCAGGATGTGGCTATTTCCCCAGTGCTGTACTCCTGCAGAGCGTGGGTAATTCTCCAGTGCAATACTCCCGCAGTGTGTGGCTATTTCTCCAGCGCAGTACTCCTGCAGTGTGTGGCTATTTCTCCAGTGCACATGTTCCTGCAGGATGTGGCTACTTCTCCAGTGTAGCACTCCAGCAGAATGTGTCTATTTCTCCAATGCAATACTCCTGCAATGTGTGGCTATTTCGCCAGTGTAATTTTCCTGCAGTGTGTGGCTATTTCTCCAGTGCAATACTCCTACAGTGTGTGGCGATTTCTCCAGTGCAGTACTGCTGCAGTGTGTAGCTCTATCTCCAGTTCAATACTCCTGCAGTGTGTGGATATTTCTCCAGTGTAGTACTCCAGCAGTGTGTAGCTATATCTCCAGTTCAATACTCCTGCAGTGTGTGGCTATTTCTCCAGCGCAGTACTCCTGCAGTGTGTGGTTATTTCTCCAATGCAGTATTCCTGCAGGATGCGGCTATTTCCTCAGTGCTGTACTCCTGCAGAGCGTGGTTAATTCTCCAGTGCAATACTTCTGCAGTGTGTGGCTATTTCTCCAGTGTAGTACTCCTGCGGTATGTGGCTATTTCTCCAGTGTAGAGTACTCCTGCAGTGTGTGGCGATTACTCCAGTGCAATACTTCTGCGGTGTGTGGCTATTTCTCCACTGCAGGACTCTGGCAGTGGGTGGCTATTTCTCCACTTCAATACTCCGGCAGTGTGTGGCTATTTCTCCAGTGCAGTACTCCAGCAGTGTGTTGCTATATCTCCAGATCAATAATCCTGCAGTGTGTGGCTATTTCTCCAGTGCAATGCTCCTGCAGTATGTGGCTGTTTCACCAGTTCAATACTCCTGGAGCATTTGGCTATTTCTCCAGTGCAGGACTCCTGCATTCTGTGACTATTTCTCCAGTGCAATACTTCTGCAGTGTGTGGCTATTTCTCCAGTGCAGAGTACTCCATAAGTGTGAATCTATTTCTCCAGTGCAGTACTCCTGCAGTGTGTGGTCATTTCTCCAGTTCAATATCCTGCAGTGTGCGGCTATTCCTCCAGTGCAATACTCCAGCAGTGTGCAGCTCTATCTCCAGTTCAATACTCATGCAGTGTGTGGCAATTTCTCCAGTGTAGAGTGCTCCTGCAGTGTGTGGCGATTTCTCCAGTGCAATACTTCTGCAGTGTGTGGCTATTTCTCCAGTGCAATACACCTGCAGTGTGTGGCTATTTATCCAGTGCAGAAGTCCTGAAGTGTGTGGCTATTTCTCCAGTTCAATACAAATGCCGTGGGTGGCTATTTCTCCAGTGCAGTACTCCTGCAGTGTGTAGCTATATCTCCAGATCAATACTCCTGCAGTGTGTGGCTATTTCTCCAGTGCAATACTCCTGCAGTATCTGGCTGTTTCACCAGTTCAATACTCCTGGAGCATTTGGCTATTTCCCCAGTGCAGGACTAATGCATTCCGTGGCTATTTCTCCAGTGCAATACTTCTGCAGTGTGTGGCTATTTCTCCAGTGCAGAGTACTCCATAAGTGTGTATCTATTTCACCAGTGCAGTACTCCTGCAGTGTGTGGTCATTTCTCCAGTTCAATATCCTGCAGTGTGCGGCTATTTCTCCAGTGCAATACTCCAGCAGTGTGCAGCTCTATCTCCAGTTCAATACTCCTGCAGTGTGTGGATATTTCTCCAGTGCAGTACTCCAGCAGTGTGCTGCTATATCTCCAGTTCAATACTCCTGCAGTGTGTGGCTATTTCTCCAGAGCAGTACTCCTGCAGTGTGTGGCTATTTCTCCAGTGCAGTATTCCTGCAGGATGCGGCTATTTCCCCAGTGCTATACTCCTGCAGAGCGTGGTTAATTCTCCAATGCAATACTCCTGCAGTGTTTGGCTATTTCTCCACTGCAGGCCTCTGGCAGTGTGTGGCTATTTCTCCACTTCAATACTCCAGCAGTGTGTGGCTATTTCTCCAGTGCAGTACTCCTGCGGTATGTGGCTATTTTTCCAGTATAGAGTACTCCTGCAGTGTGTGGCGATTTCTCCAGTGCAATGCTTCTGCAGTGTGTGGCTATTTCTCCAGTGCAATACACCTGCAGTGTGTGGCTATTTATCCAGTGCAGAAGTCCTGAAGTGTGTGGCTATTTCTCCAGTTCAATACAAATGCCATGGGTGGCTATTTATCCAGTGCAGTACTCCTGCAGTGTGTAGCTATATCTCCAGATCAATACTCCTGCAGTGTGTGGCTATTTCGCCAGTGCAATACTCCTGCAGTATCTGGCTGTTTCACCAGTTCAATACTCCTGGAGCAATTGGCTATTTCTCCAGTGCAGGACTCCTGCATTCCGTGGCTATTTCTCCAGAGCAATACTTCTGCAGTGTGTGGCTATTTCTCCAGGGAAGAGTACTCCATAAGTGTGAATCTATTTCTCCAGTGCAGTAGTCCTGCAGTGTGTGGTCATTCCTCAAGTGCAATATCCTGCAGTGTGCGGCTAATTCTCTAGTGCAATACTCCAGCAGTGTGTAGCTATATCTCCAGTTCAATACTCCTGCAGTGTGTGGCTATTTCTCCAGTGCAGTACTCCAGCAGTGTGTAGCTATATCTGCAGTTCAATACTCCTGCAGTGTGTGGCTATTTCTCCAGCGCAATACTCCTGCAGTGTGTGGCTATTTCTCCATTGCAGTATTCCTGCAGGATGTGGCTATTTCCCCAGTGCTGTACTCCTGCAGAGCGTGGGTAATTCTCCAGTGCAATACTCCCGCAGTGTGTGGCTATTTCTCCAGTGCAGTACTCCTGCAGTTTGTGGCTATTTCTCCAGTGCACATGTTCCTGCAGGATGTGGCTATTTCTCCAGTGTAGCACTCCAGCAGAATGTGTCTATTTCTCCATTGCAATACTCCTGCAATGTGTGGCTATTTCGCCAGTGTAATTTTCCTGCAGTGTGTGGCTATTTCTCCAGTGCAATACTCCTACAGTGTGTGGCGATTTCTCCAGTGCAGTGCTGCTGCAGTGTGTAGCTCTATCTCCAGTTCAATACTCCTGCAGTGTGTGGATATTTCTCCAGTGTAGTACACCAGCAGTGTGTAGCTATATCTCCAGTTAAATACTCCTGCAGTGTGTGGATATTTCTCCAGTGTAGTACTCCAGCAGTGTGTTGCTATATCTCCAGTTCAATACTCCTGCAGTGTGTGGCTATTTCTCCAGCGCAGTATTCCTGCAGGATGCGGCTATTTCCTCAGTGCTGTACTCCTGCAGAGCGTGGTTAATTCTCCAGTGCAATACTTCTGCAGTGTGTGGCTATTTCTCCAGTGTAGAGTACTCCATAAGTGGGAATCTATTTCTCCAGTGAAGTACTCCTGCAGTATGTGGTCCTTTCTCCAGTGCAATATCCTGCAGTGTGCGGCTATTTCTCCAGTGCTGTACTCCAGCAGTGTGTAGCTCTATCTCCAGTTCAATACTCCTGCAGTGTGTGGCTATTTCTCCAGTGCAGTACTCCAGCAGTGTGTTGCTATATCTCCAGTTCAATACACCTGCAGTGTGTGGCTATTTCTCCAGAGCAGTACTCCTGCAGTGTGTGGCTATTTCTCCAGTGCAGTACTCCAGCAGTGTGTTGCTATATCTCCAGTTCAATACTCCTGCAGTGTGTGGCTATTTCTCCAGCGCAGTACTCCTGCAGTGTGTGGTTATTTCTCCAGTTCAATATCCTGCAGGATGCGGCTATTTCCCCAGTGCTGTACTCCTGCAGAGCGTGGTAAATTCTCCAGTGAAATACTCCTGCAGTGTGTGGCTATTTCTCCAGTGCAGGCCTCTGGCAGTGCGTGGCTATTTCTCAACTTCAATACTCCGGCAGTGTGTGGCTATTTCTCCAGTGCAGAGTACTCCTGCAGTGTGTGGCTTTTTCTCCAGGGCAGTATTCCTGCAGGATGCGGCTATTTCCCCAGTGCTGTACTCCTGCAGAGCGTGGTTAATTCTCCAGTGCAATACTCCTGCAGTGTTTGGCTATTTCTCCACTGCAGGCCTCTGGCAGTGTGTGGCTATTTCTCCACTTCAATACTCCGGCAGTGTGTGGCTATTTCTCCAGTGCAATACACCTGCAGTGTGTGGCTATTTATCCAGTGCAGAAGTCCTGAAGTGTGTGGCTATTTCTCCAGTTCAATACAAATGCCGTGGGTGGCTATTTCTCCAGTGCAGTACTCCTGCAGTGTGTAGCTATATCTCCAGATCAATACTCCTGCAGTGTGTGGCTATTTCTCCAGTGCAATACTCCTGCAGTATCTGGCTGTTTCACCAGTTCAATACTCCTGGAGCATTTGGCTATTTCTCCAGTGCAGGACTCCTGCATTCCGTGGCTATTTCTCCAGTGCAATACTTCTGCAGTGTGTGGCTATTTCTCCAGTGCAGAGTACTCCATAAGTGTGTATCTATTTCTCCAGTGCAGTAGTCCTGCAGTGTGTGGTCATTTCTCCAGTACAATATCCTGCAGTGTGCGGCTATTTCGCCTGTGCAATACTCCCGCAGTGTGCAGCTAAATCTCCAGTTCAATACTCCTGCAGTGTGTGGCTATTTCTCCAGTGCAGTACTCCAGCTGTGTGTAGCTATATCTGCAGTTCAATACTCCTGCAGTGTGTGGCTATTTCTCCAGCGCAATACTCCTGCAGTGTGTGGCTATTTCTCCATTGCAGTATTCCTGCAGGATGTGGCTATTTCCCCAGTGCTATACTCCTGCAGAGCGTGGGTATTTCTCCAGTGCAATACTCCCGCAGTGTGTGGCTATTTCTCCAGCGCAGTACTCCTGCAGTGTGTGGCTATTTCTCCAGTGCACATGTTCCGGCAGGATGTGGCTATTTCTCCAGTGTAGCACTCCAACAGAATGTGTCTATTTCTCCAATGCAATACTCCTGCAATGTGTGGCTATTTCGCCAGTGTAATTTTCCTGCAGTGTGTGGCTATTTCTCCAGTGCAATACTCCTACAGTGTGTGGCGATTTCTCCAGTGCAGTACTGTTGCAGTGTGTAGCTCTATCTCCAGTTCAATACTCCTGCAGTGTGTGGATATTTCTCCAGTGTAGTACTCCAGCAGTGTGTAGCTATATCTCCAGTTCAATACTCCTGCAGTGCGTGGCTATTTCTCCAGCGCAGTACTCCTGCAGTGTGTGGTTATTTCTCCAGTGCAGTATTCCTGCAGGATGCGACTATTTCCCCAGTGCTGTACTCCTGCAGAGCGTGGTTAATTCTCCAGTGCAATACTTCTGCAGTGTGTGGCTATTTCTCCACTGCAGAGTACTCCATAAGTGTGTATGTATTTCTCCAGTGAAGTACTCCTGCAGTGTGTGGTCCTTTCTCCAGTGCAATATCCTGCAGTGTGCGGCTATTTCTCCAGTGCAATACTCCAGCAGTGTGTAGCTCTATCTCCAGGTCAATACTCCTGCAGTGTGTGGCTATTTCTCCAGTGCAGTACTCCAGCAGTGTGTTGCTATATCTCCAGTTCAATACTCCTGCAGTGTGTGGCTATTTCTCCAGTTCAATATCCTGCAGGATGCGGCTATTTCCCCAGTGCTGTACTCCTGCAGAGCGTGGATAATTCTCCAGTGCAATACTCCTGCAGTGTTTGGCTATTTCTCCACTGCAGGCCTCTGGCAGTGTGTGGCTATATCTCCAGTTCAATACTCCTGCAGTGTGTGGCTATTTCTCCAGCGCAGTACTCCTGCAGTGTGTGGTTATTTCTCCAGTTCAATATCCTGCAGGATGCGGCTATTTCCCCAGTGCTGTACTCCTGCAGAGCGTGGTAAATTCTCCAGTGAAATACTCCTGCAGTGTGTGGCTATTTCTCCAGTGCAGGCCTCTGGCAGTGCGTGGCTATTTCTCAACTTCAATACTCCGGCAGTGTGTGGCTATTTCTCCAGTGCAGAGTACTCCTGCAGTGTGTGGCTTTTTCTCCAGTGCAGTATTCCTGCAGGATGCGGCTATTTCCCCAGTGCTGTACTCCTGCAGAGCGTGGTTAATTCTCCAGTGCAATACTCCTGCAGTGTTTGGCTATTTCTCCACTGCAGGCCTCTGGCAGTGTGTGGCTATTTCTCCACTTCAATACTCCGGCAGTGTGTGGCTATTTCTCCAGTGCAGTACTCCCGCGGTATGTGGCTATTTCTCCAGTGTAGAGTACTCCTGCAGTGTGTGGCGATTTCTCCAGTGCAATACTTCTGCAGTGTGTGGCTATTTCTCCAGTGCAATACACCTGCAGTGTGTGGCTATTTATCCAGTGCAGAAGTCCTGAAGTGTGTGGCTATTTCTCCAGTTCAATACAAATGCCGTGGGTGGCTATTTCTCCAGTGCAGTACTCCTGCAGTGTGTAGCTATATCTCCAGATCAATACTCCTGCAGTGTGTGGCTATTTCTCCAGTGCAATACTCCTGCAGTATCTGGCTGTTTCACCAGTTCAATACTCCTGGAGCATTTGGCTATTTCTCCAGTGCAGGACTCCTGCATTCCGTGGCTATTTCTCCAGTGCAATACTTCTGCAGTGTGTGGCTATTTCTCCAGTGCAGAGTACTCCATAAGTGTGTATCTATTTCTCCAGTGCAGTAGTCCTGCAGTGTGTGGTCATTTCTCCAGTACAATATCCTGCAGTGTGCGGCTATTTCGCCTGTGCAATACTCCCGCAGTGTGCAGCTAAATCTCCAGTTCAATACTCCTGCAGTGTGTGGCTATTTCTCCAGTGCAGTACTCCAGCTGTGTGTAGCTATATCTGCAGTTCAATACTCCTGCAGTGTGTGGCTATTTCTCCAGCGCAATACTCCTGCAGTGTGTGGCTATTTCTCCATTGCAGTATTCCTGCAGGATGTGGCTATTTCCCCAGTGCTATACTCCTGCAGAGCGTGGGTATTTCTCCAGTGCAATACTCCCGCAGTGTGTGGCTATTTCTCCAGCGCAGTACTCCTGCAGTGTGTGGCTATTTCTCCAGTGCACATGTTCCGGCAGGATGTGGCTATTTCTCCAGTGTAGCACTCCAACAGAATGTGTCTATTTCTCCAATGCAATACTCCTGCAATGTGTGGCTATTTCGCCAGTGTAATTTTCCTGCAGTGTGTGGCTATTTCTCCAGTGCAATACTCCTACAGTGTGTGGCGATTTCTCCAGTGCAGTACTGTTGCAGTGTGTAGCTCTATCTCCAGTTCAATACTCCTGCAGTGTGTGGATATTTCTCCAGTGTAGTACTCCAGCAGTGTGTAGCTATATCTCCAGTTCAATACTCCTGCAGTGTGTGGCTATTTCTCCAGCGCAGTACTCCTGCAGTGTGTGGTTATTTCTCCAGTGCAGTATTCCTGCAGGATGCGACTATTTCCCCAGTGCTGTACTCCTGCAGAGCGTGGTTAATTCTCCAGTGCAATACTTCTGCAGTGTGTGGCTATTTCTCCACTGCAGAGTACTCCATAAGTGTGTATGTATTTCTCCAGTGAAGTACTCCTGCAGTGTGTGGTCCTTTCTCCAGTGCAATATCCTGCAGTGTGCGGCTATTTCTCCAGTGCAATACTCCAGCAGTGTGTAGCTCTATCTCCAGGTCAATACTCCTGCAGTGTGTGGCTATTTCTCCAGTGCAGTACTCCAGCAGTGTGTTGCTATATCTCCAGTTCAATGCTCCTGCAGTGTGTGGCTATTTCTCCAGTTCAATATCCTGCAGGATGCGGCTATTTCCCCAGTGCTGTACTCCTGCAGAGCGTGGATAATTCTCCAGTGCAATACTCCTGCAGTGTTTGGCTATTTCTCCACTGCAGGCCTCTGGCAGTGTGTGGCTATTTCTCCAGTGCAGAGTACTCCTGCAGTGTGTGGCTATTTCTCCAGTGCAGTATTCCTGCAGGATGCGGCTATTTCCCCAGTACTGTATTCCTGCAGAGCGTGGTTAATTCTCCAGTGCAATACTCCTGCAGTGTTTGGCTATTTCTCCACTGCAGGCCTCTGGCAGTGTGTGGCTATTTCTCCACTTCAATACTCCGGCAGTGTGTGGCTATTTCTCCAGTGCAGTACTCCTGCGGTATGTGGCTATTTCTCCAGTGTAGAGTACTCCTGCGGTGTGTGGCGATTTCTCCAGTGCAATACTTCTGCAGTGTGTGGCTATTTCTCCAGTGCAATACACCTGCGGTGTGTGGCTATTTCTCCACTGCAGGCCTCTGGCAGTGGGTGGCTATTTCTCCACTTCAATACTCCGGCAGTGTGTGGCTATTTCTCCAGTGCAGTACTCCAGCAGTGTGTAGCTATATCTCCAGATCAATAATCCTGCAGTGTGTGGCTATTTCTCCAGTGCAATGCTCCTGCAGTATGTGGCTGTTTCACCAGTTCAATACTCCTGGAGCATTTGGCTATTTCTCCAGTGCAGGACTCCTGCGTTCTGTGGCTATTTCTCCAGTGCAATACTTCTGCAGTGTGTGGCTATTTCTCCAGTGCAGAGTACTCCATAAGTGTGAATCTATTTCTCCAGTGCAGTACTCCTGCAGTGTGTGGTCATTTCTCCAGTTCAATGTCCTGCAGTGTGCGGCTATTTCTCAAGTGCAATACTCCAGCAGTGTGCAGCTCTATCTCCAGTTCAATACTCCTGCAGTGTGTGGCTATTTCTCCAGAGCAGTACTCCTGCAGTGTGTGGCTATTTCTCCAGTGCAGTATTCCTGCAGGATGCGGCTATTTCCCCAGTGCTGTACTCCTGCAGAGCGTGGTTAATTCTCCAGTGCAATACTCCTGCAGTGTTTGGCTATTTCTCCACTGCAGGCCTCTGGCAGTGTGAGGCTATTTCTCCACTTCAATACTCCGGCAGTGTGTGGCTATTTCTCCAGTGCAGTACTCCTGCGGTATGTGGCTATTTCTCCAGTGTAGAGTACTCCTGCAGTGTGTGGCGATTTCTCCAGTGCAATACTTCTGCAGTGTGTGGCTATTTCTCCAGTGCAATACACCTGCAGTGTGTGGCTATTTATCCAGTGCAGAAGTCCTGAAGTGTGTGGCTATTTCTCCAGTTCAATACAAATGCCGTGGGTGGCTATTTCTCCAGTGCAGTACTCCTGCAGTGTGTAGCTATATCTCCAGATCAATACTCCTGCAGTGTGTGGCTATTTCTCCAGTGCAGTACACCTGCAGTGTGCAGCTATATCTCCAGATCAATACTCCTGCAGTGTGTGGCTATTTCTCCAGTGCAATACTCCTGCAGTATCTGGCTGTTTCACCAGTTCAATACTCCTGGAGCATTTGGCTATTTCTCCAGTGCAGGACTCCTGCATTCCGTGGCTATTTCTCCAGTGCAATACTTCTGCAGTGTGTGGCTATTTCTCCAGTGCAGAGTACTCCATAAGTGTGAATCTATTTCTCCAGTGCAGTACTCCTGCAGTGTGTGGTCATTTCTCCAGTACAATATCCTGCAGTGTGAGGCTATTTCTCCAGTGCAATACTCCAGCAGTGTGTAGCTATATCTCCAGTTCAATACTCCTGCAGTGTGTGGCTATTTCTCCAGTGCAGTACTCCAGCAGTGTGTAGCTATATCTGCAGTTCAATACTCCTGCAGTGTGTGGCTATTTCTCCAGCGCAATACTCCTGCAGTGTGTGGCTATTTCTCCATTGCAGTATTCCTGCAGGATGTGGCTATTTCCCCAGTGCTATACTCCTGCAGAGCGTGTGTAATTCTCCAGTGAAATACTCCCGCAGTGTGTGGCTATTTCTCCAGAGCAGTACTCCTGCAGTGTGTGGCTATTTCTCCAGTGCACATGTTCCTGCAGGATGTGGCTATTTCTCCAGTGTAGCACTCCAACAGAATGTGGCTATTTCTCCAGCGCAGTACTCCTGCAATGTGTGGCTATTTTGCCAGTGTAATTTTCCTGCAGTGTGTGGCTATTTCTCCAGTGCAATACTCCTACAGTGTGTGGCGATTTCTCCAGTGCAGTACTGCTGCAGTGTGTAGCTCTATCTCCAGTTCAATACTCCTGCAGTGTGTGGCTATTTCTCCAGCGCAATACTCCTGCAGTGTGTGGCTATTTCTCCAGTGCAATGCTCCTGCAGTATGTGGCTGTTACACCAGTTCAATACTCCTGGAGCATTTGGCTATTTCTCCAGTGCAGGACTCCTGCATTCTGTGGCTATTTCTCCAGTGCAATACTTCTGCAGTGTGTGGCTATTTCTCCAGTGCAGAGTACTCCATAAGTGTGTATCTATTTCACCAGTGCAGTACTCCTGCAGTGTGTGGTCATTTCTCCAGTTCAATATCCTGCAGTGTGCGGCTATTTCTCCAGTGCAATACTCCAGCAGTGTGCAGCTCTATCTCCAGTTCAATACTCCTGCAGTGTGTGGATATTTCTCCAGTGCAGTACTCCAGCAGTGTGCTGCTATATCTCCAGTTCAATACTCCTGCAGTGTGTGGCTATTTCTCCAGAGCAGTACTCCTGCAGTGTGTGGCTATTTCTCCAGTGCAGTATTCCTGCAGGATGCGGCTATTTCCCCAGTGCTATACTCCTGCAGAGCGTGGTTAATTCTCCAATGCAATACTCCTGCAGTGTTTGGCTATTTCTCCACTGCAGGCCTCTGGCAGTGTGTGGCTATTTCTCCACTTCAATACTCCAGCAGTGTGTGGCTATTTCTCCAGTGCAGTACTCCTGCGGTATGTGGCTATTTTTCCAGTATAGAGTACTCCTGCAGTGTGTGGCGATTTCTCCAGTGCAATGCTTCTGCAGTGTGTGGCTATTTCTCCAGTGCAATACACCTGCAGTGTGTGGCTATTTATCCAGTGCAGAAGTCCTGAAGTGTGTGGCTATTTCTCCAGTTCAATACAAATGCCATGGGTGGCTATTTATCCAGTGCAGTACTCCTGCAGTGTGTAGCTATATCTCCAGATCAATACTCCTGCAGTGTGTGGCTATTTCGCCAGTGCAATACTCCTGCAGTATCTGGCTGTTTCACCAGTTCAATACTCCTGGAGCAATTGGCTATTTCTCCAGTGCAGGACTCCTGCATTCCGTGGCTATTTCTCCAGAGCAATACTTCTGCAGTGTGTGGCTATTTCTCCAGGGCAGAGTACTCCATTCGTGTGAATCTATTTCTCCAGTGCAGTAGTCCTGCAGTATGTGGTCATTCCTCAAGTGCAATATCCTGCAGTGTGCGGCTAATTCTCTAGTGCAATACTCCAGCAGTGTGTAGCTATATCTCCAGTTCA
The DNA here is from genome assembly GCF_030684315.1 of Stegostoma tigrinum. Taxonomy (NCBI): domain Eukaryota; kingdom Metazoa; phylum Chordata; class Chondrichthyes; order Orectolobiformes; family Stegostomatidae; genus Stegostoma; species Stegostoma tigrinum. The sequence goes on from NC_081357.1 coordinate 95,671,848, forward strand.
ATACTCCTGCAGTGTGTGGCTATTTCTCCAGTGCAGTACTCCAGCAGTGTGTAGCTATATCTGCAGTTCAATACTCCTGCAGTGTGTGGCTATTTCTCCAGCGCAATACTCCTGCAGTGTGTGGCTATTTCTCCATTGCAGTATTCCTGCAGGATGTGGCTATTTCCCCAGTGCTGTACTCCTGCAGAGCGTGGGTAATTCTCCAGTGCAATACTCCCGCAGTGTGTGGCTATTTCTCCAGTGCAGTACTCCTGCAGTTTGTGGCTATTTCTCCAGTGCACATGTTCCTGCAGGATGTGGCTATTTCTCCAGTGTAGCACTCCAGCAGAATGTGTCTATTTCTCCATTGCAATACTCCTGCAATGTGTGGCTATTTCGCCAGTGTAATTTTCCTGCAGTGTGTGGCTATTTCTCCAGTGCAATACTCCTACAGTGTGTGGCGATTTCTCCAGTGCAGTGCTGCTGCAGTGTGTAGCTCTATCTCCAGTTCAATACTCCTGCAGTGTGTGGATATTTCTCCAGTGTAGTACTCCAGCAGTGTGTAGCTATATCTCCAGTTAAATACTCCTGCAGTGTGTGGATATTTCTCCAGTGTAGTACTCCAGCAGTGTGTTGCTATATCTCCAGTTCAATACTCCTGCAGTGTGTGGCTATTTCTCCAGCGCAGTATTCCTGCAGGATGCGGCTATTTCCTCAGTGCTGTACTCCTGCAGAGCGTGGTTAATTCTCCAGTGCAATACTTCTGCAGTGTGTGGCTATTTCTCCAGTGTAGAGTACTCCATAAGTGGGAATCTATTTCTCCAGTGAAGTACTCCTGCAGTATGTGGTCCTTTCTCCAGTGCAATATCCTGCAGTGTGCGGCTATTTCTCCAGTGCTGTACTCCAGCAGTGTGTAGCTCTATCTCCAGTTCAATACTCCTGCAGTGTGTGGCTATTTCTCCAGTGCAGTACTCCAGCAGTGTGTTGCTATATCTCCAGTTCAATACACCTGCAGTGTGTGGCTATTTCTCCAGAGCAGTACTCCTGCAGTGTGTGGCTATTTCTCCAGTGCAGTACTCCAGCAGTGTGTTGCTATATCTCCAGTTCAATACTCCTGCAGTGCGTGGCTATTTCTCCAGCGCAGTACTCCTGCAGTGTGTGGTTATTTCTCCAGTTCAATATCCTGCAGGATGCGGCTATTTCCCCAGTGCTGTACTCCTGCAGAGCGTGGTAAATTCTCCAGTGAAATACTCCTGCAGTGTGTGGCTATTTCTCAAGTGCAGGCCTCTGGCAGTGCGTGGCTATTTCTCAACTTCAATACTCCGGCAGTGTGTGGCTATTTCTCCAGTGCAGAGTACTCCTGCAGTGTGTGGCTTTTTCTCCAGTGCAGTATTCCTGCAGGATGCGGCTATTTCCCCAGTGCTGTACTCCTGCAGAGCGTGGTTAATTCTCCAGTGCAATACTCCTGCAGTGTTTGGCTATTTCTCCACTGCAGGCCTCTGGCAGTGTGTGGCTATTTCTCCACTTCAATACTCCGGCAGTGTGTGGCTATTTCTCCAGTGCAGTACTCCTGCGGTATGTGGCTATTTCTCCAGTGTAGAGTACTCCTGCAGTGTGTGGCGATTTCTCCAGTGCAATACTTCTGCAGTGTGTGGCTATTTCTCCAGTGCAATACACCTGCAGTGTGTGGCTATTTATCCAGTGCAGAAGTCCTGAAGTGTGTGGCTATTTCTCCAGTTCAATACAAATGCCGTGGGTGGCTATTTCTCCAGTGCAGTACTCCTGCAGTGTGTAGCTATATCTCCAGATCAATACTCCTGCAGTGTGTGGCTATTTCTCCAGTGCAATACTCCTGCAGTATCTGGCTGTTTCACCAGTTCAATACTCCTGGAGCATTTGGCTATTTCTCCAGTGCAGGACTCCTGCATTCCGTGGCTATTTCTCCAGTGCAATACTTCTGCAGTGTGTGGCTATTTCTCCAGTGCAGAGTACTCCATAAGTGTGTATCTATTTCTCCAGTGCAGTAGTCCTGCAGTGTGTGGTCATTTCTCCAGTACAATATCCTGCAGTGTGCGGCTATTTCGCCTGTGCAATACTCCCGCAGTGTGCAGCTAAATCTCCAGTTCAATACTCCTGCAGTGTGTGGCTATTTCTCCAGTGCAGTACTCCAGCTGTGTGTAGCTATATCTGCAGTTCAATACTCCTGCAGTGTGTGGCTATTTCTCCAGCGCAATACTCCTGCAGTGTGTGGCTATTTCTCCATTGCAGTATTCCTGCAGGATGTGGCTATTTCCCCAGTGCTATACTCCTGCAGAGCATGGGTATTTCTCCAGTGCAATACTCCCGCAGTGTGTGGCTATTTCTCCAGCGCAGTACTCCTGCAGTGTGTGGCTATTTCTCCAGTGCACATGTTCCTGCAGGATGTGGCTATTTCTCCAGTGTAGCACTCCAACAGAATGTGTCTATTTCTCCAATGCAATACTCCTGCAATGTGTGGCTATTTCGCCAGTGTAATTTTCCTGCAGTGTGTGGCTATTTCTCCAGTGCAATACTCCTACAGTGTGTGGCGATTTCTCCAGTGCAGTACTGTTGCAGTGTGTAGCTCTATCTCCAGTTCAATACTCCTGCAGTGTGTGGATATTTCTCCAGTGTAGTACTCCAGCAGTGTGTAGCTATATCTCCAGTTCAATACTCCTGCAGTGTGTGGCTATTTCTCCAGCGCAGTACTCCTGCAGTGTGTGGTTATTTCTCCAGTGCAGTATTCCTGCAGGATGCGACTATTTCCCCAGTGCTGTACTCCTGCAGAGCGTGGTTAATTCTCCAGTGCAATACTTCTGCAGTGTGTGGCTATTTCTCCACTGCAGAGTACTCCATAAGTGTGTATGTATTTCTCCAGTGAAGTACTCCTGCAGTGTGTGGTCCTTTCTCCAGTGCAATATCCTGCAGTGTGCGGCTATTTCTCCAGTGCAATACTCCAGCAGTGTGTAGCTCTATCTCCAGGTCAATACTCCTGCAGTGTGTGGCTATTTCTCCAGTGCAGTACTCCAGCAGTGTGTTGCTATATCTCCAGTTCAATACTCCTGCAGTGTGTGGCTATTTCTCCAGTTCAATATCCTGCAGGATGCGGCTATTTCCCCAGTGCTGTACTCCTGCAGAGCGTGGATAATTCTCCAGTGCAATACTCCTGCAGTGTTTGGCTATTTCTCCACTGCAGGCCTCTGGCAGTGTGTGGCTATTTCTCCAGTGCAGAGTACTCCTGCAGTGTGTGGCTATTTCTCCAGTGCAGTATTCCTGCAGGATGCGGCTATTTCCCCAGTACTGTATTCCTGCAGAGCGTGGTTAATTCTCCAGTGCAATACTCCTGCAGTGTTTGGCTATTTCTCCACTGCAGGCCTCTGGCAGTGTGTGGCTATTTCTCCACTTCAATACTCCGGCAGTGTGTGGCTATTTCTCCAGTGCAGTACTCCTGCGGTATGTGGCTATTTCTCCAGTGTAGAGTACTCCTGCGGTGTGTGGCGATTTCTCCAGTGCAATACTTCTGCAGTGTGTGGCTATTTCTCCAGTGCAATACACCTGCGGTGTGTGGCTATTTCTCCACTGCAGGCCTCTGGCAGTGGGTGGCTATTTCTCCACTTCAATACTCCGGCAGTGTGTTGCTATTTCTCCAGTGCAGTACTCCAGCAGTGTGTAGCTATATCTCCAGATCAATAATCCTGCAGTGTGTGGCTATTTCTCCAGTGCAATGCTCCTGCAGTATGTGGCTGTTTCACCAGTTCAATACTCCTGGAGCATTTGGCTATTTCTCCAGTGCAGGACTCCTGCGTTCTGTGGCTATTTCTCCAGTGCAATACTTCTGCAGTGTGTGGCTATTTCTCCAGTGCAGAGTACTCCATAAGTGTGAATCTATTTCTCCAGTGCAGTACTCCTGCAGTGTGTGGTCATTTCTCCAGTTCAATATCCTGCAGTGTGCGGCTATTTCTCAAGTGCAATACTCCAGCAGTGTGCAGCTCTATCTCCAGTTCAATACTCCTGCAGTGTGTGGCTATTTCTCCAGTGCAGTACTCCAGCAGTGTGCTGCTATATCTCCAGTTCAATACTCCTGCAGTGTGTGGCTATTTCTCCAGAGCAGTACTCCTGCAGTGTGTGGCTATTTCTCCAGTGCAGTATTCCTGCAGGATGCGGCTATTTCCCCAGTGCTGTACTCCTGCAGAGCGTGGTTAATTCTCCAGTGCAATACTCCTGCAGTGTTTGGCTATTTCTCCACTGCAGGCCTCTGGCAGTGTGAGGCTATTTCTCCACTTCAATACTCCGGCAGTGTGTGGCTATTTCTCCAGTGCAGTACTCCTGCGGTATGTGGCTATTTCTCCAGTGTAGAGTACTCCTGCAGTGTGTGGCGATTTCTCCAGTGCAATACTTCTGCAGTGTGTGGCTATTTCTCCAGTGCAATACACCTGCAGTGTGTGGCTATTTATCCAGTGCAGAAGTCCTGAAGTGTGTGGCTATTTCTCCAGTTCAATACAAATGCCGTGGGTGGCTATTTCTCCAGTGCAGTACTCCTGCAGTGTGTAGCTATATCTCCAGATCAATACTCCTGCAGTGTGTGGCTATTTCTCCAGTGCAGTACACCTGCAGTGTGCAGCTATATCTCCAGATCAATACTCCTGCAGTGTGTGGCTATTTCTCCAGTGCAATACTCCTGCAGTATCTGGCTGTTTCACCAGTTCAATACTCCTGGAGCATTTGGCTATTTCTCCAGTGCAGGACTCCTGCATTCCGTGGCTATTTCTCCAGTGCAATACTTCTGCAGTGTGTGGCTATTTCTCCAGTGCAGAGTACTCCATAAGTGTGAATCTATTTCTCCAGTGCAGTACTCCTGCAGTGTGTGGTCATTTCTCCAGTACAATATCCTGCAGTGTGAGGCTATTTCTCCAGTGCAATACTCCAGCAGTGTGTAGCTATATCTCCAGTTCAATACTCCTGCAGTGTGTGGCTATTTCTCCAGTGCAGTACTCCAGCAGTGTGTAGCTATATCTGCAGTTCAATACTCCTGCAGTGTGTGGCTATTTCTCCAGCGCAATACTCCTGCAGTGTGTGGCTATTTCTCCAGTGCAGTACTCCAGCAGTGTGTAGCTATATCTGCAGTTCAATACTCCTGCAGTGTGTGGCTATTTCTCCAGCGCAATACTCCTGCAGTGTGTGGCTATTTCTCCATTGCAGTATTCCTGCAGGATGTGGCTATTTCCCCAGTGCTATACTCCTGCAGAGCGTGGGTAATTCTCCAGTGAAATACTCCCGCAGTGTGTGGCTATTTCTCCAGCGCAGTACTCCTGCAGTGTGTGGCTATTTCTCCAGTGCACATGTTCCTGCAGGATGTGGCTATTTCTCCAGTGTAGCACTCCAACAGAATGTGTCTATTTCTCCAATGCAATACTCCTGCAATGTGTGGCTATTTCGCCAGTGTAATTTTCCTGCAGTGTGTGGCTATTTCTCCAGTGCAATACACCTACAGTGTGTGGCGATTTCTCCAGTGCAGTACTGCTGCAGTGTGTAGCTCTATCTCCAGTTCAATACTCCTGCAGTGTGTGGATATTTCTCCAGTGCAGTGCTCCACCAGTATCTGGCTGTTTCACCAGTTCAATACTCCTGGAGCATTTGGCTATTTCTCCAGTGCAGGACTCCTGCATTCCGTGGCTATTTCTCCAGTGCAATACTTCTGCAGTGTGTGGCTATTTCTCCAGTGCAGAGTACTCCATAAGTGTGTATCTATTTCTCCAGTGCAGTAGTCCTGCAGTGTGTGGTCATTTCTCCAGTACAATATCCTGCAGTGTGCGGCTATTTCGCCTGTGCAATACTCCAGCAGTGTGTAGCTATATCTGCAGTTCAATACTCCTGCAGTGTGTGGCTATTTCTCCAGCGCAATACTCCTGCAGTGTGTGGCTATTTCTCCAGTGCAGTATTCCTGCAGGATGTGGCTATTTCCCCAGTGCTATACTCCTGCAGATCGTGGGTATTTCTCCAGTGCAATACTCCCGCAGTGTGTGGCTATTTCTCCAGCGCAGTACTCCTGCAGTGTGTGGCTATTTCTCCACTTCAATACTCCGGCAGTGTGTGGCTATTTCTCCAGTGCAGTACTCCTGCGGTATGTGGCTATTTCTCCAGTGTAGAGTACTCCTGCAGTGTGTGGCGATTTCTCCAGGGCAATACTTCTGCAGTGTGTGGCTATTTCTCCAGTGCAATACACCTGCAGTGTGTGGCTATTTATCCAGTGCAGAAGTCCTGAAGTGTGTGGCTATTTCTCCAGTTCAATACAAATGCCGTGGGTGGCTATTTCTCCAGTGCAGTACTCCTGCAGTGTGTAGCTATATCTCCAGATCAATACTCCTGCAGTGTGTGGCTATTTCTCCAGTGCAATACTCCTGCAGTATCTGGCTGTTTCACCAGTTCAATACTCCTGGAGCATTTGGCTATTTCTCCAGTGCAGGACTCCTGCATTCCGTGGCTATTTCTCCAGTGCAATACTTCTGCAGTGTGTGGCTATTTCTCCAGTGCAGAGTACTCCATAAGTGTGTATCTATTTCTCCAGTGCAGTAGTCCTGCAGTGTGTGGTCATTTCTCCAGTACAATATCCTGCAGTGTGCGGCTATTTCGCCTGTGCAATACTCCCGCAGTGTGCAGCTAAATCTCCAGTTCAATACTCCTGCAGTGTGTGGCTATTTCTCCAGTGCAGTACTCCAGCTGTGTGTAGCTATATCTGCAGTTCAATACTCCTGCAGTGTGTGGCTATTTCTCCAGCGCAATACTCCTGCAGTGTGTGGCTATTTCTCCATTGCAGTATTCCTGCAGGATGTGGCTATTTCCCCAGTGCTATACTCCTGCAGAGCGTGGGTATTTCTCCAGTGCAATACTCCCGCAGTGTGTGGCTATTTCTCCAGCGCAGTACTCCTGCAGTGTGTGGCTATTTCTCCAGTGCACATGTTCCGGCAGGATGTGGCTATTTCTCCAGTGTAGCACTCCAACAGAATGTGTCTATTTCTCCAATGCAATACTCCTGCAATGTGTGGCTATTTCGCCAGTGTAATTTTCCTGCAGTGTGTGGCTATTTCTCCAGTGCAATACTCCTACAGTGTGTGGCGATTTCTCCAGTGCAGTACTGTTGCAGTGTGTAGCTCTATCTCCAGTTCAATACTCCTGCAGTGTGTGGATATTTCTCCAGTGTAGTACTCCAGCAGTGTGTAGCTATATCTCCAGTTCAATACTCCTGCAGTGTGTGGCTATTTCTCCAGCGCAGTACTCCTGCAGTGTGTGGTTATTTCTCCAGTGCAGTATTCCTGCAGGATGCGACTATTTCCCCAGTGCTGTACTCCTGCAGAGCGTGGTTAATTCTCCAGTGCAATACTTCTGCAGTGTGTGGCTATTTCTCCACTGCAGAGTACTCCATAAGTGTGTATGTATTTCTCCAGTGAAGTACTCCTGCAGTGTGTGGTCCTTTCTCCAGTGCAATATCCTGCAGTGTGCGGCTATTTCTCCAGTGCAATACTCCAGCAGTGTGTAGCTCTATCTCCAGGTCAATACTCCTGCAGTGTGTGGCTATTTCTCCAGTGCAGTACTCCAGCAGTGTGTTGCTATATCTCCAGTTCAATACTCCTGCAGTGTGTGGCTATTTCTCCAGTTCAATATCCTGCAGGATGCGGCTATTTCCCCAGTGCTGTACTCCTGCAGAGCGTGGATAATTCTCCAGTGCAATACTCCTGCAGTGTTTGGCTATTTCTCCACTGCAGGCCTCTGGCAGTGTGTGGCTATTTCTCCAGTGCAGAGTACTCCTGCAGTGTGTGGCTATTTCTCCAGTGCAGTATTCCTGCAGGATGCGGCTATTTCCCCAGTACTGTATTCCTGCAGAGCGTGGTTAATTCTCCAGTGCAATACTCCTGCAGTGTTTGGCTATTTCTCCACTGCAGGCCTCTGGCAGTGTGTGGCTATTTCTCCACTTCAATACTCCGGCAGTGTGTGGCTATTTCTCCAGTGCAGTACTCCTGCGGTATGTGGCTATTTCTCCAGTGTAGAGTACTCCTGCGGTGTGTGGCGATTTCTCCAGTGCAATACTTCTGCAGTGTGTGGCTATTTCTCCAGTGCAATACACCTGCGGTGTGTGGCTATTTCTCCACTGCAGGCCTCTGGCAGTGGGTGGCTATTTCTCCACTTCAATACTCCGGCAGTGTGTTGCTATTTCTCCAGTGCAGTACTCCAGCAGTGTGTAGCTATATCTCCAGATCAATAATCCTGCAGTGTGTGGCTATTTCTCCAGTGCAATGCTCCTGCAGTATGTGGCTGTTTCACCAGTTCAATACTCCTGGAGCATTTGGCTATTTCTCCAGTGCAGGACTCCTGCGTTCTGTGGCTATTTCTCCAGTGCAATACTTCTGCAGTGTGTGGCTATTTCTCCAGTGCAGAGTACTCCATAAGTGTGAATCTATTTCTCCAGTGCAGTACTCCTGCAGTGTGTGGTCATTTCTCCAGTTCAATATCCTGCAGTGTGCGGCTATTTCTCAAGTGCAATACTCCAGCAGTGTGCAGCTCTATCTCCAGTTCAATACTCCTGCAGTGTGTGGCTATTTCTCCAGTGCAGTACTCCAGCAGTGTGCTGCTATATCTCCAGTTCAATACTCCTGCAGTGTGTGGCTATTTCTCCAGAGCAGTACTCCTGCAGTGTGTGGCTATTTCTCCAGTGCAGTATTCCTGCAGGATGCGGCTATTTCCCCAGTGCTGTACTCCTGCAGAGCGTGGTTAATTCTCCAGTGCAATACTCCTGCAGTGTTTGGCTATTTCTCCACTGCAGGCCTCTGGCAGTGTGAGGCTATTTCTCCACTTCAATACTCCGGCAGTGTGTGGCTATTTCTCCAGTGCAGTACTCCTGCGGTATGTGGCTATTTCTCCAGTGTAGAGTACTCCTGCAGTGTGTGGCGATTTCTCCAGTGCAATACTTCTGCAGTGTGTGGCTATTTCTCCAGTGCAATACACCTGCAGTGTGTGGCTATTTATCCAGTGCAGAAGTCCTGAAGTGTGTGGCTATTTCTCCAGTTCAATACAAATGCCGTGGGTGGCTATTTCTCCAGTGCAGTACTCCTGCAGTGTGTAGCTATATCTCCAGATCAATACTCCTGCAGTGTGTGGCTATTTCTCCAGTGCAGTACACCTGCAGTGTGCAGCTATATCTCCAGATCAATACTCCTGCAGTGTGTGGCTATTTCTCCAGTGCAATACTCCTGCAGTATCTGGCTGTTTCACCAGTTCAATACTCCTGGAGCATTTGGCTATTTCTCCAGTGCAGGACTCCTGCATTCCGTGGCTATTTCTCCAGTGCAATACTTCTGCAGTGTGTGGCTATTTCTCCAGTGCAGAGTACTCCATAAGTGTGAATCTATTTCTCCAGTGCAGTACTCCTGCAGTGTGTGGTCATTTCTCCAGTACAATATCCTGCAGTGTGAGGCTATTTCTCCAGTGCAATACTCCAGCAGTGTGTAGCTATATCTCCAGTTCAATACTCCTGCAGTGTGTGGCTATTTCTCCAGTGCAGTACTCCAGCAGTGTGTAGCTATATCTGCAGTTCAATACTCCTGCAGTGTGTGGCTATTTCTCCAGCGCAATACTCCTGCAGTGTGTGGCTATTTCTCCAGTGCAGTACTCCAGCAGTGTGTAGCTATATCTGCAGTTCAATACTCCTGCAGTGTGTGGCTATTTCTCCAGCGCAATACTCCTGCAGTGTGTGGCTATTTCTCCATTGCAGTATTCCTGCAGGATGTGGCTATTTCCCCAGTGCTATACTCCTGCAGAGCGTGGGTAATTCTCCAGTGAAATACTCCCGCAGTGTGTGGCTATTTCTCCAGCGCAGTACTCCTGCAGTGTGTGGCTATTTCTCCAGTGCACATGTTCCTGCAGGATGTGGCTATTTCTCCAGTGTAGCACTCCAACAGAATGTGTCTATTTCTCCAATGCAATACTCCTGCAATGTGTGGCTATTTCGCCAGTGTAATTTTCCTGCAGTGTGTGGCTATTTCTCCAGTGCAATACTCCTACAGTGTGTGGCGATTTCTCCAGTGCAGTACTGCTGCAGTGTGTAGCTCTATCTCCAGTTCAATACTCCTGCAGTGTGTGGATATTTCTCCAGTGCAGTGCTCCACCAGTATCTGGCTGTTTCACCAGTTCAATACTCCTGGAGCATTTGGCTATTTCTCCAGTGCAGGACTCCTGCATTCCGTGGCTATTTCTCCAGTGCAATACTTCTGCAGTGTGTGGCTATTTCTCCAGTGCAGAGTACTCCATAAGTGTGTATCTATTTCTCCAGTGCAGTAGTCCTGCAGTGTGTGGTCATTTCTCCAGTACAATATCCTGCAGTGTGCGGCTATTTCGCCTGTGCAATACTCCAGCAGTGTGTAGCTATATCTGCAGTTCAATACTCCTGCAGTGTGTGGCTATTTCTCCAGCGCAATACTCCTGCAGTGTGTGGCTATTTCTCCATTGCAGTATTCCTGCAGGATGTGGCTATTTCCCCAGTGCTATACTCCTGCAGATCGTGGGTATTTCTCCAGTGCAATACTCCCGCAGTGTGTGGCTATTTCTCCAGCGCAGTACTCCTGCAGTGTGTGGCTATTTCTCCAGTGCACATGTTCCGGCAGGATGTGGCTATTTCTCCAGTTTAGCACTCCAACAGAATGTGTCTATTTCTCCAATGCAATACTCCTGCAATGTGTGGCTATTTCGCCAGTGTAATTTTCCTGCAGTGTGTGGCTATTTCTCCAGTGCAATACTCCTACAGTGTGTGGCGATTTCTCCAGTGCAGTACTGCTGCAGTGTGTGGCTATTTCTCCAGTCCAATATTCCTGCAGTGTGTGGCTATTTCTCCAGTGCAATACTCCCACACTGTGTGTCTATTTCTCCAGTGCGATACTCTTGCACTATTTGGCAGTTTCGCCATTGCAATACTCCTGCAGCGTGTTGCTATTTCGCCAGTGCAGAGTACTCCTGCAGTGTGTGACAATTTCTCCAGTGCAATTCTCCTGCAGTGCGTGGCTATTTCTCCAGTGCAGAGTACTCCTGCAGTGTGTGGCTATTTCTCCAGTGCAGAGTACTCCTGCAGTGTGTGGCTATTTCTCCAGTGCAATCCAACAGCAGTCTATGGCTATTTCTCCAGTCCAATACTTCTACAGTGTGTGGCTATTTCTCCAGTGCAATACTCCTGCAGTGCGTGGCTATTTCTCCACTGCAGTACACCTGCAGTGTGCAGCTATTTCGCCAGTGCAGTATTCCTGCAGTGTGAGGCAATTTCTCCAGTGCAATGCTCCTGCAGTGTGTGGCAATTTCTCCAGGTCAATGCTCCTGCAGTGTGTGGCTATTTCTGCAGTGCAGTACTCCTGCAGTATGTGGCTATATCTCCAATGCAATACTCCTGCAGTCTGCGGCTATTTGTCCAGTCCTGTACACCTACAGTGTGTGTCTATTCCTCCACTGCAGTAGCCTGCAGTGTGTGGCTACTTCTTCAGTGCAGAGTACTCCTGCAGTGTGTGGCTATTTCGCCAGTGCAGTACTCCTGCTGTGCATGGCTATTTCTCCACTGCAGTACACCTGCAGTGTGCAGCTATTTCGCCAGTGCAGTATTCCTGCAGTGTGAGGCAATTTCTCCAGTGCAATGCTCCTGCAGTGTGTGGCAATTTCTCCAGGTCAATACTCCTGCAGTGTGTGACTATTTCTCCAGTGCAGTACTCCTGCAGTTTGTCACTATTTCTCCAAAGCAATACTCCTGCAGTGTGTGGCTATTTCTCGCGTGCAGTACTCCTGCTGTGGGTGGCGATTTCTCCATTGCAACGCTCCTGCATTATGTTGCTATATTTCCAGTGGATTACTCGTGCAGTGTGTGGCTATTTCTCCAGTGCAGTGCTCCTGCATTGTGTGGCTATTTCTCCAGTGCAATACTTCTGCAGTGTGTGGCTATTTCTACAGTGCAGAGTACTCCATAAGTGTGAATCTATTTCTCCAGTGCAGTACTCCTGCAGTGTGTGGTCATTTCTCCAGTACAATATCCTGCAGTGTGAGGCTATTTCTCCAGTGCAATACTCCAGCAGTGTGTAGCTATATCTCCAGTTCAATACTCCTGCAGTGTGTGGCTATTTCTCCAGTGCAGTACTCCAGCAGTGTGTAGCTATATCTGCAGTTCAATACTCCTGCAGTGTGTGGCTATTTCTCCAGCGCAATACTCCTGCAGTGTGTGGCTATTTCTCCAGTGCAGTACTCCAGCAGTGTGTAGCTATATCTGCAGTTCAATACTCCTGCAGTGTGTGGCTATTTCTCCAGCGCAATACTCCTGCAGTGTGTGGCTATTTCTCCATTGCAGTATTCCTGCAGGATGTGGCTATTTCCCCAGTGCTATACTCCTGCAGAGCGTGGGTAATTCTCCAGTGAAATACTCCCGCAGTGTGTGGCTATTTCTCCAGCGCAGTACTCCTGCAGTGTGTGGCTATTTCTCCAGTGCACATGTTCCTGCAGGATGTGGCTATTTCTCCAGTGTAGCACTCCAACAGAATGTGTCTATTTCTCCAATGCAATACTCCTGCAATGTGTGGCTATTTCGCCAGTGTAATTTTCCTGCAGTGTGTGGCTATTTCTCCAGTGCAATACTCCTACAGTGTGTGGCGATTTCTCCAGTGCAGTACTGCTGCAGTGTGTAGCTCTATCTCCAGTTCAATACTCCTGCAGTGTGTGGATATTTCTCCAGTGCAGTGCTCCACCAGTATCTGGCTGTTTCACCAGTTCAATACTCCTGGAGCATTTGGCTATTTCTCCAGTGCAGGACTCCTGCATTCCGTGGCTATTTCTCCAGTGCAATACTTCTGCAGTGTGTGGCTATTTCTCCAGTGCAGAGTACTCCATAAGTGTGTATCTATTTCTCCAGTGCAGTAGTCCTGCAGTGTGTGGTCATTTCTCCAGTACAATATCCTGCAGTGTGCGGCTATTTCGCCTGTGCAATACTCCAGCAGTGTGTAGCTATATCTGCAGTTCAATACTCCTGCAGTGTGTGGCTATTTCTCCAGCGCAATACTCCTGCAGTGTGTGGCTATTTCTCCATTGCAGTATTCCTGCAGGATGTGGCTATTTCCCCAGTGCTATACTCCTGCAGATCGTGGGTATTTCTCCAGTGCAATACTCCCGCAGTGTGTGGCTATTTCTCCAGCGCAGTACTCCTGCAGTGTGTGGCTATTTCTCCAGTGCACATGTTCCGGCAGGATGTGGCTATTTCTCCAGTTTAGCACTCCAACAGAATGTGTCTATTTCTCCAATGCAATACTCCTGCAATGTGTGGCTATTTCGCCAGTGTAATTTTCCTGCAGTGTGTGGCTATTTCTCCAGTGCAATACTCCTACAGTGTGTGGCGATTTCTCCAGTGCAGTACTGCTGCAGTGTGTGGCTATTTCTCCAGTCCAATATTCCTGCAGTGTGTGGCTATTTCTCCAGTGCAATACTCCCACACTGTGTGTCTATTTCTCCAGTGCGATACTCTTGCACTATTTGGCAGTTTCGCCATTGCAATACTCCTGCAGCGTGTTGCTATTTCGCCAGTGCAGAGTACTCCTGCAGTGTGTGACAATTTCTCCAGTGCAATTCTCCTGCAGTGCGTGGCTATTTCTCCAGTGCAGAGTACTCCTGCAGTGTGTGGCTATTTCTCCAGTGCAGAGTACTCCTGCAGTGTGTGGCTATTTCTCCAGTGCAATCCAACAGCAGTCTATGGCTATTTCTCCAGTCCAATACTTCTACAGTGTGTGGCTATTTCTCCAGTGCAATACTCCTGCAGTGCGTGGCTATTTCTCCACTGCAGTACACCTGCAGTGTGCAGCTATTTCGCCAGTGCAGTATTCCTGCAGTGTGAGGCAATTTCTCCAGTGCAATGCTCCTGCAGTGTGTGGCAATTTCTCCAGGTCAATGCTCCTGCAGTGTGTGGCTATTTCTGCAGTGCAGTACTCCTGCAGTATGTGGCTATATCTCCAATGCAATACTCCTGCAGTCTGCGGCTATTTGTCCAGTCCTGTACACCTACAGTGTGTGTCTATTCCTCCACTGCAGTAGCCTGCAGTGTGTGGCTACTTCTTCAGTGCAGAGTACTCCTGCAGTGTGTGGCTATTTCGCCAGTGCAGTACTCCTGCTGTGCATGGCTATTTCTCCACTGCAGTACACCTGCAGTGTGCAGCTATTTCGCCAGTGCAGTATTCCTGCAGTGTGAGGCAATTTCTCCAGTGCAATGCTCCTGCAGTGTGTGGCAATTTCTCCAGGTCAATACTCCTGCAGTGTGTGACTATTTCTCCAGTGCAGTACTCCTGCAGTTTGTCACTATTTCTCCAAAGCAATACTCCTGCAGTGTGTGGCTATTTCTCGCGTGCAGTACTCCTGCTGTGGGTGGCGATTTCTCCATTGCAACGCTCCTGCATTATGTTGCTATATTTCCAGTGGATTACTCGTGCAGTGTGTGGCTATTTCTCCAGTGCAGTGCTCCTGCATTGTGTGGCTATTTCTCCAGTGCAATACTTCTGCAGTGTGTGGCTATTTCTACAGTGCAGAGTACTCCATAAGTGTGTATCTATTTCTCCAGTGCAGTACTCCTGCAGTGTGTGGTCATTTCTCCAGTTCAATATCCTGCAGTGTGCGGCTATTTCTCCAGTGCAATACTCCAGCAGTGTGTAGCTCTATCTCCAGTTCAATACTCCTGCAGTGTGTGGATATTTCTCCAGTGTAGTACTCCAGCAGTGTGTAGCTCTATCTCCAGTACAATACTCCTGCAGTGTGTGGCTATTTCTCCAGCGCAGTACTCCTGCAGTGTGTGGTTATTTCTCCAGTGCAATACTCCTGCAGTGTGTGGCTATTTCTCCAGTGCAGTATTCCTGCAGGATGCGGCTATTTCCCCAGTGCTGTACTCCTGCAGAGCGTGGTTAATTCTCCTGTGAAATACTTCTGCAGTGTGTGGCTATTTCTCCAGTGCAGAGTACTCCATAAGTGTGAATCTATTTCTCCAGTGCAGTACTCCTGCAGTGTGTGACATTTCTAGAGTTCAATATCCTGCAGTGTGCGGCTATTTCTCCAGTGCAATACTCCAGCAGAGTGTAGCTCTATCTCCAGTTCAATACTCCTGCAGTGTGTGGCTATTTCTCCAGTGCAGTACTCCAGCAGTGTGTTGCTATATCTCCAGTTCAATACTCCTGCAGTGTGTGGCTATTTCTCCAGCGCAGTACTCCTGCAGTGTGTGGCTATTTCTCCAGTGTAGTATTCCTGCAGGATGCGGCTATTTCCCCAGTGCTGTACTCCTGCAGAGCGTGGTTAATTCTCCAGTTCAATACTCCTGCCGTGTGTGGCTATTTCTCCAGTGCAGTACTCCTGCAGTGTGTAGCTATATCTCCGGATAAA
The DNA here is from genome assembly GCF_030684315.1 of Stegostoma tigrinum. Lineage (NCBI taxonomy): Eukaryota > Metazoa > Chordata > Chondrichthyes > Orectolobiformes > Stegostomatidae > Stegostoma > Stegostoma tigrinum. The sequence continues at coordinate 95,687,265 of NC_081357.1, forward strand.
TACTCCTGCAGTGTGTGGCTATTTTTCCAGTGCAATACTTCTGCAGTGTGTGGCTATTTCTCCAGTGCAAAGTACTCCATAAGTGTGAATCTATTTCCCCAGTGCAGTAGTCCTGCAGTGTGTGGTCATTTCTCCAGTACAATATCCTGCAGTGTGCGGCTATTTATCCAGTGCAATACTCCAGCAGTGTGTAGCTATATCTCCAGTTCAATACACCTGCAGTGTGTGGCTATTTCTGCAGTGCAGTACTCCAGCAGTGTGTAGCTATATCTGCAGTTCAATACTCCTGCAGTGTGTGGCTATTTCTCCAGCGCAATACTCCTGCAGTGTGTGGCTATTTCAACATTGCAGTATTCCTGCAGTGTGTGGCTATTTCTCCAGTGCAATTCTCCTGCAGTGCGTGGCTATTTCTCCAGTGCTGAGCACTCCTGCAGTGTGTGGCTATTTCTCCAGTGTAATGCTACAGCAGTGTATGGCTATTTCTCCAGTCCAATACTTCTGCAGTGTGTGGCTATTTCTCCAGTGCAATACTCCTGCAGTGCGTGGCTGTTTCTTCAGTGTGAAGTACTCCTGCAGAGTGTGGCTATTTCTGCAGTGCAGAGTACTCCTGCAGTGTGTGGCCATTTCCCCAGTTCAATACTTCTGCAGTGTGTGGATATTACTACAGTTCAGTTCTCCTGCAGTGAGTGGCTATTTCTCCAGTGCAGTACTCCTGCAGTCTGTGGCTATTTCTCCACTGCAATACTCCTGCAGTGTGTGGCTATTTCTCCAGTGCAGTACTCCTGCAGTCTGTGGCTATTTCTCCACTGCAATACTCCTGCAGTGTGTGGCTATTTCTCCAGTGCAGTACTCCTGCGGTATGTGGCTATTTCTCCAGTGCAGAGTATTCCTGCAGTGTGTGGCTATTTCTCCTCTGCAATACTTCTGCAGTGTGTGGCTATTTCTCCAGTGCAATACTCCTGCAGTGTGTGGCTATTTATCCAGTGCAGTAGTCCTGCCGTGTGTGGCTATTTCTCCAGTGCAGTACTCCAGCAGTGTGTAGCTATATCTCCAGTGCAATACACCTGCGGTGTGTGGCTATTTATCCAGTGCAGTACTCCAGCAGTGTGTAGCTATATCTCCAGTTCAATACTCCTGCAGTGTGTGCCTATTTCTCCAGTGCAGTACTCCTGCAGTGTGTAGCTATATCTGCAGTTCAATACTCCTGCAGTGTGCGGCTATTTCTCCAGCGCAATACTCCTGCAGTCTGTGGCTATTTGTCCAGTCCTGTACTCCTACAGTGTGTATCTATTTCTCCACTGCAGTAGCCTGCAGTGTGTGGCTAGTTCTCCAGTGCAGAGTAGTCCTGCTGGGTGTGGCTATTTCGCTAGTGCAGTACTCCTGCTGTGCATGGCTATTTCTCCACTGCAGTACTCCTGCAGTGTGAGGCAATTTCTCCAGTGCAATGCTCCTGCAGTGTGTGGCAATTTCTCCAGTGCAGTACTCCTGCAGTGTGTGGCTATTTCTCCACTTCAATACTCCGGCAGTGTGTGGCTATTTCTCCAGTGCAGTCCTCTGGCAGTGTGTGGCTATTTCTCCACTTCAATACTCCGGCAGTGTGTGGCTATTTCTCCAGTGCAGTACACCTGCAGTGTGTGGCTATTTCTCCAGCGCAATACTCCTGCAGTCTGTGGCTATTTGTCCAGTCCTGTACTCCTACAGTGTGTATCTATTTCTCCACTGCAGTAGCCTGCAGTGTGTGGCTAGTTCTCCAGTGCAGAGTAGTCCTGCTGGGTGTGGCTATTTCGCTAGTGCAGTACTCCTGCTGTGCATGGCTATTTCTCCACTGCAGTACTCCTGCAGTGTGAGGCAATTTCTCCAGTGCAATGCTCCTGCAGTGTGTGGCAATTTCTCCAGTGCAGTACTCCTGCAGTGTGTGGCTATTTCTCCACTTCAATACTCCGGCAGTGTGTGGCTATTTCTCCAGTGCAGTCCTCTGGCAGTGTGTGGCTATTTCTCCACTTCAATACTCCGGCAGTGTGTGGCTATTTCTCCAGTGCAGTACACCTGCAGTGTGTGGCTATTTCTCCAGCGCAATACACCTGCGGTGTGTGGCTATTTATCCAGTGCAGTAGTCCTGAAGTGTGTGGCTATTCCTCCAGTTCAATACTCCTGCCGTGTGTGGCTATTTCTCCAGTGCAGTACTCCTGCAGTGTGTAGCTATATCTCCAGATCAATACTCCTGCAGTGTGTGGCTATTTCTCCAGTGCAATACTTCTGCAGTGTGTGGCTATTTCTCCAGTGCAAAGTACTCCATAAGTGTGAATCTATTTCTCCAGTGCAGTAGTCCTGCAGTGTGTGGTCATTTCTCCAGTACAATATCCTGCAGTGTGCGGCTATTTATCCAGTGCAATACTCCAGCAGTGTGTAGCTATATCTCCAGTTCAATACACCTGCAGTGTGTGGCTATTTCTGCAGTGCAGGACTCCAGCAGTGTGTAGCTATATCTGCAGTTCAATACTCCTGCAGTGTGTGGCTATTTCTCCAGCGCAATACTCCTGCAGTGTGTGGCTATTTCTCCGGTGCAGTACTCCTGCAGGATGTGGCTATTTCTCCAGTGCAGTACTCCGGCAGAGTGTGTCTATTTCTCCAGTGCAATACTCCTGCAATGTGTGGGTATTTCTCCAGTGTAATTTTCCTGCAGTGTGTGGCTATTTCTCCTGTGCAGTACTCCTGCAGCATGTGGCTATTATTCCAGTCCAATACTATTGCAGTGTGTGGAATTTTCTGCAGTGCAATACTCCCGCAGTGCGTGGCTATTTCTCCAGCGCAGTACTCCTGCAGTGTGTGGCTATTTCTCCAGTGCACCTGCTCCTGCAGGACGTGGCTATTTCTCCAGTGCAGTACTCCAGCAGAATGTGTCTATTTCTCCAATGCAATACTCCTGCAATGTATGGCTATTTCTCCAGTGTAATTTTCCTGCAGTGGGCGGCTATTTCTCAGGTGCAGTACTCCTGCAGGATGTGGCTATTTCTCCAGTGCAGTACTCCTGCAGTGTGTGGCTATTTCTCCAGTCTAATATTCCTGCAGTGTGTGGCTATTTCTCCAGTGCAATATCCTGCACTGTGTGTCTATTTCTCCAGTGCGATACTCTTGCACTGTTTGGCAGTTTCGCCAGTGCAATACTCCTGCAGTGGGTTGCTATTTCGCCAGTGTAGTACTCCTGCAGTGTGTGACAATTTCTCCAGTGCAATACTCCTGCAGTGTGTGGCTATTTCTCCAGTGCAGAGTACTCCTGCAGAGTGTGGCTATTTCTGCAGTCCAATACTTCTACAGTGTGTGGCTATTTCTCCAGTGCAATTCTCCTGCAGTGTGTGGCTATTTCTCCAGTGCTGAGTACTCCTGCAGTGTGTGGCTATTTCTCCAGTGCAATACTCCTGCAGTGCGTGGCTATTTCTTCAGTGTGAAGTACTCCTGCAGAGTGTGGCTATTTCTGCAGTGCAGAGTACTCCTGCAGTATGTGGCCATTTCCCCAGTTCAATACTTCTGCAGTGTGTGGCTATTACTCCAGTGCAGTACTCCTGAAGTATGTGGCTATTTCTCCAGTGCAGAGTATTCCTGCAGTGTGTGGCTATTTCTCCTCTGCAATACTTCTGCAGTGTGTGGCTATTTCTCCAGTGCAATACACCTGCAGTGTGTAGCTATATCTCCAGTGCAATACACCTGCCGTGTGTGGCTATTTCTCCAGTGCAGTACTCCAGCAGTGTGTAGCTATATCTCCAGTGCAATACACCTGCAGTGTGTGGCTATTTCTCCAGTGCAGTACTCCAGCAGTGTGTGGCTATTTCTCCAGTGCAGTACTCCTGCAGTGTGTAGCTATATCTGCAGTTTAATACTCCTGCAGTGTGCGGCTATTTCTCCAGTGCAATACTCCTGCAGTCTGTGGCTATTTGTCCAGTCCTGTACTCCTACAGTGTGTATCTATTTCTCCACTGCAGTGGCCTGCAGTGTGTGGCTAGTTCTCCAGTGCAGAGTAGTCCTGCTGGGTGTGGCTATTTCGCTAGTGCAGTACTCCTGCTGTGTATGGCTATTTCTCCACTGCAGTACTCCTGCAGTGTGCGGCTATTTCGCCAGTGCAGCACTCCTGCAGTGTGAGGCAATTTCTCCAGTGCAATGCTCCTGCAGTGTGTGGCAATTTCTCCAGTGCAGTACTCCTGCAGTGTGTGGCTATTTCTCCACTTCAATACTCCGGCAGTGTGTGGCTATTTCTCCAGTGCAGTCCTCTGGCAGTGTGTGGCTATTTCTCCACTTCAATACTCCGGCAGTGTGTGGCTCTTTCTCCAGAGCAGTACTCCTGCGGTATGTGGCTATTTCTCCAGTGTAGAGTACTCCTGAAGTGTGTGGCTATTTCTCCTCTGCAATACTTCTGCAGTGTGTGGCTATTTCTCCAGTGCAATACACCTGCGGTGTGTGGCTATTTATCCAGTGCAGTACTCCAGCAGTGTGTAGCTATATCTCCAGATCAATACTCCCGCAGTGTGTGGCAATTTCTCCAGTGCAGTACTCCAGCAGTGTGTAGCTATATCTCCAGATCAATACTCCCGCAGTGTGTGGCTATTTCTCCAGTGCAGTACTCCAGCAGTGTGTAGCTATATCTGCAGTCCAATACTCCTGCAGTGTGTGGCCATTTCTCCAGTGCAGTACTCCTGCAGTGTGTGGCGATTTCTCCAGTGCAATACTCCAGCAGTGTGTAGCTCTATCTCCAGTTCAATACTCCTGCAGTGTGTGGATATTTCTCCAGTGTAGTACTCCAGCAGTGTGTAGCTATATCTCCAGTTCAATTCTCCTGCAGTGTGTGGCTATTTCTCCAGCGCAGTACTCCTGCAGTGTGTGGCTATTTCTCCAGTGCAGTATTCCTGCAGGATGCAGCTATTTCCCCAGTGCTGTACTCCTGCAGAGCGTGGTTATTTCTCCAGTGCAGTACTCCAGCAGTGTGTAGCTATATCTCCAGTTCAATACTCCTGCAGTGTGTGGTTATTTCCCCAGCGCAGTATTCCTGCAGTGTGTGGCTATTTCTCCAGTGCAGTATTCCTGCAGGATGCAGCTATTTCCCCAGTGCTGTACTCCTGCAGAGCGTGGTTATTTCTCCAGTGCAATACTCCTGCAGTGTGTGGCTATTTCTCCAGTGCAGTCCTCTGGCAGTGTGTGGCTATTTCTCCACTTCAATACTCCGGAAGTGTGTGGCTATTTCTCCAGTGCAGTACTCCTGCGGTATGTGGCTATTTCTCCCGTGTAGAGTACTCCTGAAGTGTGTGGCTATTTCTCCTCTGCAATACTTCTGCAGTGTGTGGCTATTTCTCCAGTGCAATACACCTGCGGTGTGTGGCTATTTATCCAGTGCAGTAGTCCTGAAGTGTGTGGCAGTTTCTCCAGTGCAATACTCCTGCCGTGTGTGGCTATTTCTCCAGTGCAGTACTCCAGCAGTGTGTAGCTATATCTCCAGATCAATACTCCTGCAGTGTGTGGCTATTTCTCCAGTGCAATACTCCAGCAATGTGTACCTCTATCTCCAGTTCAATACTCCTGCAGTGTGTGGATATTTCTCCAGTGTAGTACTCCAGCAGTGTGTAGCTATATCTCCAGTTCAATTCTCCTGCAGTGTGTGGCTATTTCTCCAGCGCAGTACTCCTGCAGTGTGTGGTTATTTCTCCAGCGCAGTATTCCTGCAGGTTGCGGCTATTTCCCCAGTGCTGTACTCCTGCAGAGCGTGGTTAATTCTCCAGTGCAATACTTCTGCAGTGTGTGGCTATTTCTCCAGTGCAGTGCTCCAGCAGTGTGTAGCTATATCTCCAGTTCAATACTCCTGCAGTGTGTGGCTATTTCTCCAGTGCAGTATTCCTGCAGGATGCAGCTCTTTCCCCAGTGCTGTACTCCTGCAGAGCGTGGTTAATTCTCCAGTGCAATACTCCTGCAGTGTATGGCTATTTCTCCAGTGCAGTCCTCTGGCAGTGTGTGGCTATTTCTCCACTTCAATACTCCTGCAGTGTGTGGCTATTTCTCCAGTGCAGTACTCCTGCAGGATGTGGCTCTTTCTCCAGTGCAGTACTCCAGCAGTGTGTAGCTATATCTCCAGATCAATACTCCTGCAGTGTGTGGCTATTTCTCCAGCGCAGTACTCCTGCAGTGTGTGGCTATTTCTCCAGTGCAGTACTCCTGCAGTGTGTGGCTATTTCTCCAGTGCAATACTCCTGCCGTGTGTGGCTATTTCTCCAGTGCAGTACTCCAGCAGTGTGTAGCTATATCTCCAGATCAATACTCCTGCAGTGTGTGGCTATTTCTCCAGCGCAGTACTCCAGCAGTGTGTAGTTATATCTGCAGTTCAATACTCCTGCAGTGTGTGGCTATTTCTCCAGTGCAGAGTACTTCTGGAGTGTGGCTATTTCTGCAGTGCAGAGTACTCCTGCAGTGTTTGGCTATTTCTCCAGTTCAATACTCCTGCAGTGTGTGGCTATTTCTCCAGTTCAATACTTCTGCAGTGTGTGGCTAATACTACAGTTCAGTTCTCCTGCAGTAAGTGGCTATTTCTCCTGTGCAGTACTCCTGCAGTATGTGGCTATTTCTCCAGTGCAATACTCCTGCAGTCTGTGGCTATTTGTCCAGTCCTGTACTCCTACAGTGTGTGTCTATTTCTCCACTGCAGTAGCCTGCAGTGTGTGGCTACTTCTCCAGTGCAGAGTACTCCTGCAGTGTGTGGCTATTTCGCCAGTGCAGTACTCCTGCTGTGCATTGCTATTTCTCCACTTCAATACTCCGGCAGTGTGTGGCTATTTCTCCAGTGCAGTACTCCTGCGGTATGTGGCTATTTCTCCAGTGTAGAGTACTCCTGAAGTGTGTGGCTATTTCTCCTCTGCAATACTTCTGCAGTGTGTGGCTATTTCTCCAGTGCAATACACTTGCGGTGTGTGGCTATTTATCCAGTGCAGTAGTCCTGAAGTGTGTGGCTGTTTCTCCAGTGCAATACTCCTGCCGTGTGTGGCTATTTCTCCAGTGCAGTACTCCAGCAGTGTGTAGCTATATCTCCAGATCAATACTCCTGCAGTGTGTGGCTATTTCTCTAGTGCAATACACTTGCGGTGTGTGGCTATTTATCCAGTGCAGTAGTCCTGAAGTGTGTGGCTGTTTCTCCAGTGCAATACTCCTGCCGTGTGTGGCTATTTCTCCAGTGCAGTACTCCAGCAGTGTGTAGCTATATCTCCAGATCAATACTCCTGCAGTGTGTGGCTATTTCTCCAGAGCAGTACTCCTGCAGTGTGTGGTTATTTCTCCAGTGCAGTATTCCTGCAGGTTGCGGCTATTTCCCCAGTGCTGTACTCCTGCAGAGCGTGGTTAATTCTCCAGTGCAATACTTCTGCAGTGTGTGGCTATTTCTCCAGTGCAGAGTACTCCAGCAGTGTGCAGCTCTATCTCCAGTTCAATACTCCTGCAGTGTGTGGCTATTTCTCCAGTGCAGTACTCCAGCAGTGTGTAGCTATATCTCCAGTTCAATACTCCTGCAGTGTGTGGTTATTTCCCCAGTGCAGTATTCCTGCAGTGTGTGGCTATTTCTCCAGTGCAGTCCTCTGGCAGTGTGTGGCTATTTCTCCACTTCAATACTCCGGCAGTGTGTGGCTATTTCTCCAGTGCAGTACTCCTGCGGTATGTGGCTATTTCTCCAGTGTAGAGTACTCCTGCAGTGTGTGGCTCTTTCTCCAGTGCAGTACTCCAGCAGTGTTTAGCTATATCTCCAGTTCAATACTCCTGCAGTGTTTAGCTATATGTCCAGTTCAATACTCCTGCAGTGTGTGGTTATTTCTCCAGTGCAATGCTCCTACACTGTGTGGCAATTTCTTCAGTGCAATGCTCCTGCAGTATATGGCAATTTCTGCAGTTCAATTCTCCTGCAGTATGCGGCTATTTCTCCAGTGCAGAACTCATGCAGGATGTGGCTATTTCTCCAGTGCAGTACTCATGCAGGATGTGGCTATTTCTCCAGTGCAATACTCCTGCAGGGTGTGACTAGTTCCACAGTGAAGTACTCCTGCAGTGTGTGGCTACTTCTCCAGTGCCATACTCCTGCAGTGAGTTCCTATTTCTCCTGTGTCATGCTCGTGCAGTGTGTTGCTATTTCTCCTGTGCAATACTCCTGCAGTGTGTGGCTATTTCTCACGTTCGATACTCCTGCTGTGTGTGGCAATTTCTCCTGTGCAATACTCCTGCAGTGTGTGGCTATTTCTCCAGTGCAATACACCTGCAGTGTGTGGCTATTTCTCCAGTGTGATACACCCGCAGTGTGTGTCTATTTCTCCAGTGTGATACTCTTGCACTGTTTGGCAGTTTCTCCAGTGCAATACTCCTGCAGTGTGTTGCTATTTCGCCAGTTCAGTTCTCCTGCAGTGTGTGGCAATTTCTCCAGTTTAATAGTCCTGCAGTGTGTGCATATTTCTCCAGTTCAATACTCCTGCAGTGTGCAGCTGTATCTCCAGTGCAATACTACTGCAGTTTGTGGCTATTTCTCCAGTGCAATACGCCTGCAGTTTGCGGCTATTTCTCCAGAGCGAGTCTTCCAGCAGTGTGTGGCTATTTCTCCAGTGCAGTCCTACTGCAGTGTGTGGCAATTTCTCCTGTGCAGTTCTGCTGCAGTGTGTGGCTATGTCTCCAGTGCAACACTATTGCAGTGTGTGGATATTTCTCCAGTGCAGTACTCCTGCAGTGTGCGGCTATTTCTCCGGTGCAATACTCCTGCAGTGTGTGGCTATTTCTCCGGTGCAGTACTCCTGCAGGATGTGGCTATTTCTCCAGTGCAGTACTCCGGCAGAGTGTGTCTATTTCTCCAGTGCAATACTCCTGCAATGTGTGGGTATTTCTCCAGTGTAATTTTCCTGCAGTGTGTGGCTATTTCTCCTGTGCAGTACTCCTGCAGCATGTGGCTATTATTCCAGTCCAATACTATTGCAGTGTGCGGCTATTTCTCCAGTGCAGTACTCCTGCAGGGTGTGGCTATTTCTCCAGTGCAGTAGTCCTGCAGAATGTGTCTATTTCTCCAATGCAGTACTCCTGCAATGTGTGGCTATTTCTCCAGAGTAATTTACCTGCAGGATGTGGCTATTTCTCCAGTGCAGTACTCCTGCAGGTTGTGGCTATTTCTCCAGTGCAGTACTCCTGCAGTGTGTGGCTATTTCTCCAGTTCAATATCCTGCAGTGTGCGGCTATTTCTCCAGTGCAATACTCCAGCAGTGTGTAGCTATATCTCCAGTTCAATACTCCTGCAGTGTGTGGCTATTTCTCCAGCGCAGTACTCCTGCAGTGTGTGGCTATTTCTCCAGCGCAGTACTCCTGCAGTGTGTGGCTATTTCTCCAGTGCAATACTCCTGCCGTGTGCGTCAATTTATCCAGTGCAATGTTCCTGCAGTGTGTGGCTATTCCTCCAGTGCAATAGTCCTGCAGTGTGTGGCTATTTCTCCAGTGTAATACTCATGCAGTGTGTGGCTATTTCTCCAGACCAGTCCTCCTGCAGGATGTGGCAATTTCTCCAGGGCTGTACTCCAGCAGTGTGTGGCTATTTCTCCAGTTCAATACTCCTGCAGTGTGTGGCTATTTCTCCAGTGAAGTACTCCTGCAGTGTGTGGCTATTTCTGCAGTGCAGTACTCGTGCAGTATGTGGCTATTTCTCCAGTGCAATGCTCCTGCAGGGTGTGGCTATTTCTCCAGTGCAGTACTCCTGCAGTGTGTGGCTACTTCTCCAGTGCAGTACTCCTGCAGTGTGTGGCTATTTCTCCAGTGAAGTACTCCTGCAGTGTGTGGCTATTTCTCCAGGGTAATACTCCTGCAGGATGTGGCTATTTCTCCATTGCAGTATTCCTGCAGTGTGTGACTATTCCTCCAGTGCAATACTCCTGCAGTGTGTGGCTATTTCTCCAGGGTAATACTCCTCCAGTGCGTGGCTATTTCTCCAGTGCAATACACCTGCGGTGTGTGGCAATTTCTCCAGTGCAGAGTTCTCGTGCAGTGTGAGGCTATTTCTCCAGTGCAACACTCCTGCAGTGCGTGGCTATTTCTCAAGTGCAATACACCTGCGGTTTGTGGCTATTTATCCAGTGCAGTACTTCTGCAGTGTGTGGTTATTTCTCCAGTGCAATACTTCCGCGGTTTGCGGCTATTTCTCCAGAGCAGAGTACTCCAGTAGTGTGTGGCTATTTCGCCAGTGCAGTCCTCCTGCAGTGTGTGGCTATTTCTCCTGTGCAATACTCCTGCAGTGTGTGGCTATTTCTCCAGTGCAGTGCTCCTACAGTGTATGACTATTTCTCCAGTTCAATACTACTTCAGTGTGTGGCTATTTCTCCAGTGCAGTACACCTGCAGTATGTGGCTATTTCTCCAGCGCAATATTCCTGCAGTGTGTGGCTATTTCTCCAGTGCAATACTCCTGCAGTGCCTGGCTATTTCTCCAGTGCAGTACTCCTGCAATGTGTGGCTATTTCTCAAGTGAAATGCTCCTGCAGTGTGTGGCTATTTCTCCAGTGCAGTACTCCTGCAGTGTGTGGCTATATTTCCAGTCCAACACTCCTGCAGTGCCTGGCTATTTCTCCAGTGCAGTACTCCTGCAATGTGTGGCTATTTCTCAAGTGAAATGCTCCTGCAGTGTGTGGCTATTTCTCCAGTGCAATACTCCTGCAGTGTTTGGCTATTTGTCCAGTGCAGTACTACTGCAGTGTGAGGCTATTTCTCTAGTTCAATGCTCATGCAGTGCGTGGCTATTTCTGCAGTTCGATACTCCTGCAGCGTTTGGCTATTTCTCCAGTGCAGTACTCCTGCAGTGTGTGGCTATATTTCCAGTCCAATACTCCTGCAGTGTGCGGCTATTTCTCCAGTTCAATACTCCTGCAGTGTTTGGCTATTTGTCCAGTGCAGTACTACTGCAGTGTGTGGCTATTTTTCCAGTGCAGAGTACTCCTGCAGTATGTGGCTATTTGTCCAGTGCAGTACGACTGCAGTGTGTGGCTATTTCTCAAGTGTAGAGTACCCCTGCAGTGTGTGGCTGTTTCTCCAGTTCAATACTCCTGTAGTGTGTGGCTATTTCTCCAGTGCAGAGTTCTCGTGCAGTGTGAGGCTATTTCTCCAGTGCAACACTCCTGCAGTGCGTGGCTATTTCTCAAGTGCAATACACCTGCGGTTTGTGGCTATTTATCCAGTGCAGTACTCCTGCAGTGTGTGGCTATTTCTCCAGTGCAGTACTCCTGTAGTGTGTGGTTATTTCTCCAGTGCAATACTTCTGCAGTTTGCGGCTATTTCTCCAGTGCAGAGTTCTCGTGCAGTGTGAGGCTATTTCTCCAGTGCAACACTCCTGCAGTGCGTGGCTACTTCTCAAGTGCAATACACCTGCGGTTTGTGGCTATTTATCCAGTGCAGTACTCCTGCAGTGTGTGGTTATTTCTCCAGTGCAATACTTCTGCAGTTTGCGGCTATTTCTCCAGAGCAGAGTACTCCGGTAGTGTGTGGCTATTTCGCCAGTGCAGTCCTCCTGCAGTGTGTGGCGATTTCTCTTGTGCAATACTCCTGCAGTGTGTGGCTATTTCTCCAGTGCAGTGCTCCTGCAGTGTATGGCTATTTCTCCAGTTCAATACTCCTTCAGTGTGCGGTTATTTCTCCAGTGCAGTACACCTGCAGTGTGTGGCTATTTCTCCAGTTCAATATTCCTGCAATGTTTGGCTATTTCTCCAGTGCAATACTCCTGCAGTGCCTGGCTATTTCTCCAGTGCAGTACTCCTGCAATGTGTGGCTATTTCTCAAGTGAAATGCTCCTGCAGTGTGTGGCTATTTCTCCAGTGCAGTACTCCTGCAGTGTGTGGCTATTTCTCCAGTTCAATATTCCTGCAATGTGTGGCTATTTCTCCAGTGCAATACTCCTGCAGTGCCTGGCTATTTCTCCAGTGCAGTAGTCCTGCAGTGTGTGGCTATTTCTCCAGTGCTATACTCCTGCAGTGTGTGGCTATTTCTCCAGTGCTATACTCCTGCAGTGTGTGGCTATTTTTCCTGTGCAATACTCCAGCAGTGTGCGGCTATTTCTCCAGTGCAGTAGTCCTGCAGTGTGTGGCTATTTCTCCAGTGCTATACTCCTGCAGTGTGCGGCTATTTCTCCAGTGCAATGCTCCTGTAGTGTGTGGCTATTTCTACAGTGCAGTACTCCTGCACTGTGTAGCTATTTCTCCAGTACAATAAACCTGCAGTGTGTGGTTATTTCTCCAGGGCAATACTCCTGCAGTGTGTGGCTATTTCTCCAGTGCAATACTACTGCAGTATGTGGCTATTTTTCCAGTGCAGTACTCCTGCAGAGTGTGGCTATTTCTCCAGTGCAGTACAGCTGCAGTGTGTGGCTATTTCTCCAGTTCCATACTCCTGCAGTGTGTGGCTTTTTTCTGGTGCAGTACTCCTGCAGTATGTGGCTCTTTCTACAGTGCAGAGTACTCCTGCAGTGTGTGGCTGTTTCTCCAGTGCAGTACTCCTGCAGTGTGTGGCTGCTTCTCCAGTGCAGTATTTCTGCAGTGTGTGGCTATTTCTCCAGTGCAGAGTACTCCAGAAGTGTGCGGCTATTTCTCCAGTGCAGTACTCCTGCAGTGTGTGGTGATTTCTCCAGGGCAATACACCTTCGGGGTGCGGCTATTTATCCAGTGCAGTACTACTGCAGTGTGAGGCTATTTCTCCAGTTCAATACTCCTGCAGTGTGTGGCTATTTCTCCAGCGCATTACTCCTGCAGTATGTGGCTATTTCTACAGTGCAGTATTCCTGCAGTGTGTGGCTATTTCTCCATTGCAGTACTCCAGCAGTATGTGACTATTTCTCAGGTGCAATACTCCTGCAGTGTGTGGCTATTTCTCCAGTGCAGTGCTCCTGCGGTGTGTGGCTATTTCTCCAGTGCAATGCTCCTGCAGTGTGTATCTATTTCTCCAGACCAAAGCACCTGCAGTGTGTGGCCATTTCTCCAGTGCAGTTCTCCTGCAGTGTGTGGTTTATTTCTCCAGGGCAATACACCTTTGGTGTGTGTCTATTTCTCCAGTGCAATGCTCCTACAGTGTGTGGTTATTCCTCCAGTCCAATACTCCTGCAGTTTGCGGCTATTTCTCCAGAGCAGAGTACTCCGGCAGTGTGTGGCTATTTCTCCAGTGCAGTTCTCCTGCGGTATGTGGCTATTTCTCCAGTTCAATACTCCAGTAGTATGTGGCTATTTCTCAGGTGCAATACTCCTGCAGTGTGTGGCTATTTCTCCAGTGCAGTACTCCTGCAGTGTGTGGCTATTTCTCCAGTACAGTACTCCTGCAGTGTGTGGCTACTTCTCCAGTGCAGTACTCCTGCAGTGTGTGGCTATTTCTACAGTGAAATACTCCTGCAGGTCACGGCTATTTCTCCAGTGAAGAATACTCCTGCAGTGTGTGGTTATTTCTCCAGTGCAGTACTCCTGCAGTGTGAGGCTAATTCTCCCGTGCAGTACTCCTGTAATGTGTGGCTATTTCTCCAGTGAAGTACTCCTGCAGTGCGTGGCTGTTTCTCCACTGCTGTAGTCCTGTAGTGTGTGGCTATTTCCCCAGAACAATACTTCTGCAGTGTGTGTCAATTTCTAACGTGAAATGCTCCTGCAGTGTGTCGGTATTTCTCTAGTGCAATACTCCTGCAGTATGTGGCTATTTCTCAAGTGCAATAGTCCTGCGGCGTGTGGCTATTTATCCAGTGCAGTGCTCCTGCAGTGTGTGGTTATTTCTCCACTGCAATACTCCTGCAGTGTTGGCTATTGCTCCAGTTTAGTACTCCTGCAGTGTGTGGCTATTTCTCCACTGCAATACTCCTGCAGTGTTGGCTATTGCTCCAGTTTAGTACTCCTGCAGTGTGTGGTTATTTCTCCACTGCAATACTCCTGCAGTGTTGGCTATTGCTCCAGTTTAGTACTCCTGCAGTGTGTGGCTATTTCTGCAGTGCAGTATTCGTGCAGTGTGTGGCTATTTCTCCAGTGCAATACTCCTGTAGTATGTGGCTATTTCTCCAGTGCAGAGTACTCCTGCAGAGTGTGGTTATTTTTCTAGTGCAATACTCATGCAGGATGTGGCTATTTCACCAGTGCAGTACGCCTGCAGTGTGAGGCTCTTTCTGCAGTCCAATACTGCTGCAGTGTGTAGCTATTTCTCCAGGGCAGTACTCCTGCAGTATGTGACCATTTCTCCAGTGCAGACTTGTCCTGCAGTGTGTGGCTATTTCTCCAGTGCAGTACTCCAGCAGACTGTGTCTATTTCTCAAGTGCAATACTCCTGCAGAGTGTGGTTATTTCTCCAGTGCAGTATTTCTGCAATGTGTGGCTCTTTCTCCAGTGCAATATTTCTGCAGTGTGTGGCTATTTCTCCAGTGCAGTACTCCTGCAGGATGTGGCTACTTCTTCAGTGCAATACTCCTGTAGTGCGTGGCTATTTCTCCAGTGCAGTATTTCTGCAGTGTGTGGCTGTTTCTACAGTGCAATACTCCTGCAGAATGTGGCTATTTCTCCAGTGCAGTACTCCTGCAATGTGTGGCTATATTTCCAGTCCAATACTCGTGCAGTGTGTGGTTATTTCTCCAATGCAGTAGTCCTGCAGTGTGTAGCTCTTTCTGCAGTCCAATACTGCTGCAGTGTGTAGCTATTTCTCCAGTGCAGTACCCCTGCAGTATGTGACTATTTCTCCAGTGCAGAGTTGTCCTGCAGTGTGTGGCTATTTCTCCAGTGCAGTACTCCTGCAGTGTGTGGCTATTTCTCAGGTGCAGTACTCCTGCAGGATGTGGCTATTTCCCCAGTGCAGTACTCCTGCAGAGTGTGGTTATTTCTCCAGTGCAATACTCCTGCATGTGTGGCTGTTTCTGCAGTGTAATATTCCTGCAGTGTCTGGCTATTTCTCTAGTGCAATACTCCTGCAGTGTGTGTCAAATTCTCCAGTGCAATGATCCTGCAGTGTGTGGCTATTTCTAAAGTGCAATACTCCTGCATGTGTGGCTGTTTCTGCAGTGTAATATTCCTGCAGTGTGTGGCTATTTCTCCAGTGCAGTACTCCTGCTGTATGTGGCTATTTCTCCAGTGTAGAGTACTCCTGTAGTGAGTGGCTATTTCTCCAGTGCAGTATTTTTGCAGTGTGTGGCTGTTTCTCCAGTGCAATACTCCTGCAGTGTGTGGCTATTTCTCAGGTGCAGTACTCCTGCAGGATGTGGCTATTTCCCCAGTGCAGTACTCCTGCAGAGTGTGGTTATTTCTCCAGTGCAATACTCCTGCATGTGTGGCTGTTTCTGCAGTGTAATATTCCTGCAGTGTCTGGCTATTTCTCTAGTGCAATACTCCTGCAGTGTGTGTCAAATTCTCCAGTGCAATGATCCTGCAGTGTGTGGCTATTTCTAAAGTGCAATACTCCTGCATGTGTGGCTGTTTCTGCAGTGTAATATTCCTGCAGTGTGTGGCTATTTCTCCAGTGCAGTGCTCCTGCAGTGTGTGGCTATTTCTCCACTGCAATACTCCTGCAGTGTGCGGCTATCTCTCCATTGAAGTAGCCCTGCAGTGTGCGGCTATCTCTCCGTTGCAGTAGCCCTGCCGTGTGTGGCTATTTCTCCAGTGCAATACTCCTGCCGTGTGTGACAATTTCCCCAGTGCAATGCTCCTGCAGTGTGTGGCTATTTCTCCAGTGCAATACTCCTGCAGTATGTGGCTGTTTCACCAGTTCAATACTCCTGCAGCATGTGGCTATTTCTCCAGTGCAGGACTCCTGTAGTGAGTGGCTATTTCTCCAGTGCAGTATTTTTGCAGTGTGTGGCTGTTTCTCCAGTGCAATACTCCTGCAGTGTGTGGCTATGTCTCCAGTGCAATGCTCCTGCAGTATGTGGCTATTTCTTCAGTGTAGAGTACTCCTGCAGTGTGTGGCTATTTCTCCGGTGCAATACACCTGCGGTGTGTGGCTATTTATCCAGTGCCGTATTCCTGCAGTGTTTGGCTATTTCTCCAGTTCAATACCCCTGCAGTGTGTGGCTATTTCTCCTGCGTCATACCCCTGCAGTGTGTGGCTATATCTCCAGTGCAATACCCCTGCAGTGTGCATCTATCTCTCCAGTGAAGTAGCCCTGCAGTATGTAGCTGTTTCACCAGTTCAATACTCCTGCAGCATGTGGCTATTTCTCCAGTGCAGGACTCCTGCAGTGTGTGGCTCTTTCTCCAGTGCAATACTTCTGCAGTGTGTGGCTATTTCTCAGGTGCAGTACTCCTGCAGGATGTGGCTATTTCCCCAGTGCAGTGCTCCTGCAGTGTGTGGCTGTTTCTCCAGTGCAATACTCCTGCAATGTGTGGCTATTTCTCCAGTGCAGTGCTCCTGCAGTATGTGGCTATTTCTTCAGTGTAGAGTACTCCTGCAGTGTGTGGCTATTTCTCCAGTGCAATACACCTGCGGTGTGTGGCTATTTATCCAGTGCCGTATTCCTGCAGTGTTTGGCTATTTCTCCAGTTCAATACTCCTGCAGTGCGTGGCTATTTCTCCTGCGTCATACCCCTGCAGTGTGTGGCTATATCTCCAGTGAAGTAGCCCTGCAGTATGTAGCTGTTTCACCAGTTCAATACTCCTGCAGCATGTGGCTATTTCTCCAGTGCAGGACTCCTGCAGTGTGTGGCTATTTCTCCAGTTCAATACTCCTGCAATGTGTGGCTATATCTCCAGTGCAATACTCCTGGAGTGTGCAGCTATCTCTCCAGTGAAGTAGCCCTGCAGTATGTAGCTGTTTCACCAGTTCAATACTCCTGCAGCATGTGGCAATTTCTCCAGTGCAGGACTCCTGCAGTGTGTGGCTATTTCTCCAGTGCAATAGTTCTGCAGTGTGTGGCAATTTCTCCAGTGCAATACTCCTGCAGTGTGTGGCTATTTCTCCCGTGCAGTACTCCTGCAGGATGTGGCTACTTTTCCAGTGCAATACTCCTGCATGTGTGGCTGTTTCTGCAGTGTAATATTCCTGCAGTGTGTGGCTATTTCTCCAGTGCAGTGCTCCTGCTGTATGTGGCTATTTCTCCAGTGCAGGACTCCTGTAGTGAGTGGCTATTTCTCCAGTGCAGTATTTTTGCAGTGTGTGGCTGTTTCTCCAGTGCAATACTCCTGCAGTGTGTGGCAATTTCTCCAGTGCAGTACTCCTGCTGTATGTGGCTATTTCTCCAGTGTAGAGTACTCCTGCAGTGTGTGGCTATTTCTCCAGTGCAGTACTCCTGCAGGATGTGGCTATTTCCCCAGTGCAGTACTCCTGCAGAGTGTGGTTATTTCTCCAGTGCAATACTCCTGCATCTGTGGCTGTTTCTGCAGTGTAATATTCCTGCAGTGTGTGGCTATTTCTCCAGTGCAGTGCTCCTGCAGTGTGCGGCTGTGTCTCCATTGAAGTAGCCCTGCAGTGTGTGGCTATTTCTCCAGTGCAATACTCCTGCCGTGTGTGTCAATTTCTCCAGTGCAATGCTCCTGCCGTGTGTGGCTATTTTTCCAGTGCAATACTCCTGCAGTATGTGGCTGTTTCACCAGTTCAATACTCCTGCAGCATGTGGCTATTTCTCCTGCGTCATACCCCTGCACTGTGTAGCTATATCTCCAGTGCAATACTCCTGCAGTGTGCGGCTATCTCTCCAGTGAAGTAGCCCTGCAGTACGTGGCTGTTTCGCCAGTTCAATACTCCTGCAGCATGTGGCTATTTCTCCAGTGCAGGACTCCTGTAGTGAGTGGCTATTTCTCCAGTGCAGTATTTTTGCAGTGTGTGGCTGTTTCTCCAGTGCAATACTCCTGCAGTGTGTGGCAATTTCTCCAGTGCAGTACTCCTGCTGTATGTGGCTATTTCTCCAGTGTAGAGTACTCCTGCAGTGTGTGGCTATTTCTCCAGTGCAGGACTCCTGCAGGATGTGGCTATTTCCCCAGTGCAGTACTCCTGCAGAGTGTGGTTATTTCTCCAGTGCAATACTCCTGCATCTGTGGCTATTTCTGCAGTGTAATATTCCTGCAGTGTGTGGCTATTTCTCCAGAGCAGTGCTCCTGCAGTGTGTGGCTGTTTCTCCACTGCAATACTCTTGCAGTGTGCGGCTATCTCTCCATTGAAGTCGCCCTGCAGTGTGTGGCTATTTCTCCAGTGGAATACTCCTGCCGTGTGTGTCAATTTCTCCAGTGCAATGCTCCTGCAGTGTGTGGCTATTTTTCCAGTGCAATACTCCTGCAGTATGTGGCTGTTTCACCAGTTCAATACTCCTGCAGCATGTGGCTATTTCTCCTGCGTCATACCCCTGCACTGTGTAGCTATATCTCCAGTGCAATACTCCTGCAGTGTGCGGCTATCTCTCCAGTGAAGTAGCCCTGCAGTACGTGGCTGTTTCGCCAGTTCAATACTCCTGCAGCATGTGGCTATTTCTCCAGTGCAGGACTCCTGCAGTGTGTGGCTACTTCTCCAGTGCAATACTTCTGCCGTGTGTGGCTATTTCTCCAGTGCAGTACTCCTGCAGTGTGTGGCTATATCTCCAGTGCAATACTCCTGCAGTATGCAGCTATCTCTCCAGTGAAGTAGACCTGCAGTATGTAGCTGTTTCACCAGTTCAATACTCCTGCAGCATGTGGCTATTTCTCCAGTGCAGGACTCCTGCAGTGTGTGGCTATTTCTCCAGTTCAATACTCCTGCAGTGTGTGGCTATTTCTCCGGCGTCATACCCCTGCAGTGTGTGGCTATATCTCCAGTGCAATACTCCTGCAGTGTGCAGCTATCTCTCCAGTGAAGCAGCCCTGCAGTATGTAGCTGTTTCACCAGTTCAATACTCCTGCAGCATGTGGCTATTTCTCCAGTGCAGGACTCCTGCAGTGTGTGGCTATTTCTCCAGTGCAGTACGCCTGCAGTGTGTCGCTATTTCTCCCGTGCAGTACTCCTGCAGGATGTGGCTACTTCTCCAGTGCAATACTCCTGCAGTGTGTGGCTATTTCTCCACTGTGATACTCCTGCAGTGTGTGGCTATTTCTCTAGTGCAGTGGTCCTGCAGGATGTGGCTATTTCTCCAGTGCAATACTCCTGCAGTGTGTGGCTATTTCTGCAGTTCAAGACTCATGCAGTGTGTGGCTATTTCTCCAGTTGAATACTCCTGCAGTGTGTGGCTTTTTCTCCTGTGCAGTACTCCTGCAGTGTGTGACTATCTCTCCAGTGCAGTACTCCTGCAGTGTGTGGCTATTTCTCCAGTGCAGTATTTCTGCAGTCTGTGGCTGTTTGTCCAGTGCAATACTCCTGCAGTGTGTGGCTATTTCTCCAGTGTTGGACTCCCGCATGGTGTGACTATTTCTACTGTGCAGTTCTCCTGCAGTGTGTGGCTATTTCTCCAGTGCATTACTCCTGCAGTATGTGGCTATTTCTCCAGAGCAATACTCCTGCAGCTTGTGGCTACTTTTGCACTGCAGTACTCCTGCAGATTGTGGCTATTTCTCCAGTGCAATACTCCTGCAGTGTGTGGCTATTTCTCCAGAGCATTACTCCTGTAGTGTGTGTCTATTCCTCCAGTGCAGTACTCCTGCAGATTGTAGCTATTTATCCAGTGCAGTACGCCTGCAGTATTTGGCTATTTCTCCAGTGCAATACTCCTCCAGTGTGTGGCTATTTCTCCAGTGCAGTACGCCTGCAGTATTTGGCTATTTCTCCAGTGCAATACTCCTCCAGTGTGTGGCTATTTCTCCAGTGCAGTACTCCTGCAGTATTTGGCTATTTCTCCAGTGCAATACTCCTGCAGTGTGTGGCTATTTTTCCAGTGCAATACTCCTGCAGTGTGTGTCTATTCTCCAGTGCAGAGTACTCCTCCAGTGTGTGGCTATTTCGACAGTGCAGTACTCCTGCAGTGTGTATCTATTTCTCCAGTGCAATACTCCTGCAATGTGTGGCTCTTTCTCCATTGCAGTACTCCTGCAGGATATGGCTATTTCTCCAGTCCAATATTCCTGCAGTGTGTCGCTATTTCTCCAGTGCAGTACTGCTGCTGTGTGTGGCTACTTCTCCAGTGCAGATCTCCTGCAGTGTGTGGCTATTTCTCCACTGCAATACTCCTGCATTGTATGGCTATTTCTCCAGTGCAGTACTCCTGCAGTAACAAAGAAACAAAGAAACCTACAGCACCGGAACACGCCCTTCGGCCCTCCAAGCCTCCGCCGATCACGGTCCTCTGTCTAACCTGTCATCTATTTTCTAAAGGTCTGTGTCCATTTGCTCCCTGCCCATCCATGTACCTGTCCAAATATATCTTAAGAGACACTAACATGTCTGCGTCTACCACCTCCACTGGCAACGCGTTCCAGGCGCTCACCACCCTCTGTGTAAAGACCTTTCCACGCATACCTCCCTTAAACTTCCCTCCTCTCACTTTGAACTCATGACCCCTAGTAATTGAGTCCCCCACTCTGGGGAAAAAGCTTTTTGCTATCCACCCTGACTATACCCGTCATGATTTTGTAGACCTCAATCAGGTCCCCCCTCAATCTCCGTCTTTCTTATGAAAATAATCCTAATCTATTCAACCTCTCTTCATAGCTAGCACCCTCCATACCAGGCAACATCCTGGTGAACCTCCTCTGCACCCTCTCCAAAGCATCCACATCCTTTTGGTAATGTGGTGACCAGAACTGTACATAGTACTCCAAATGTGTCCAAACCAAAGTCCTATACAACTGCAACATGACCTGCCAACTCTTGTACTCAATACCCCGCCCAATGAAGGAAAGCATGCCGTACGCCTTCTTGACCACCCTATTGACCTGCGTTGTCACCTTCAGGCCACAATGGACCTGAACACCCCGATCTCTCTGTTCATCAATTTTCCCAAGGACTTTTCCATTTACTGTATAGTTCGGCCTTGAATTTGATCTTCCAAAATGCATCACCTTGCATTTGCCCGAATTGAACTCCATCTGCCATTTATCTGCCCAACTCTCCAGTCTATCTATATTCTGCTGTAATTTCTGACAGTCCCCTTCACTATCAGTTACTCCACCAATCTTAGTGTCATCAGCAAACTTGCTGATCAGACCACCTACACTTTCCTCCAGATCATTTACATATATCACAAACAACAGTGGTCCCAGCACAGATCCCTGTGGAACACCACTGGTTACAGGGCTCCAATTTGAGAAACTCCCTTCTACTACTACCCTCTGTCTCCTGTTGCCCAGCCAGTTTTTTATCCATCTAGCTAGCACACCCTGGACCCCATGTGACTTCACTTTCTCCATCAGCCTGCCATGGAGAACCTTATCAAATGCCTTACTGAAGTCCATGTATATGACATCTACAGCCTTTCCCTCATCAATCAACTTTGTCACGTCCTCAAAGAATTCTATTAAGTTGGTAAGGCATGACCTTCCCTGTACAAAACCATGTTGCCTATCACTGATAAGCCCATTTTCTTCCAAATGGGAATAGATCCTATCCCTCAGTATCTTCTCCAGTAGCTTCCCTATCACTGACGTTAGGCTCACCAGTCGATAATTACCTGGATTATCCTTGCTGCCCTTTTTAAACAAGGGGACAACATTAGCAAGTCTCCTCTCCTCCGGGACCTCACCCGTGTCTAAGGACAATGCAAAGATATCTGTTAGGGCCCTGGCTATTTCCTCTCTCGCTTCCCTCAGTAACCTGGGATAGATCCCATCCGGGCCTGGGGACTTGTCCACCCTAATGTCTTTTAGGATACCTTGCACTTCCTCCTTCCTTATGTCAACTTGACCTAGACTAAGCAAACATCTATCCCTAACCTCAACATCTGTCATGTCCCTCTCCGTGGTGAATACCGATGCAAAGTACACGTTAAGAATGTCACCCATGTGGCAGTATGTGGCTATTTCTCCAGTGCAAAGTACTCCTGCAGTGTGTGGCTATTTCTCCAGTGCAATACTCCTGCAGTGT
The DNA here is from genome assembly GCF_030684315.1 of Stegostoma tigrinum. NCBI lineage: Eukaryota > Metazoa > Chordata > Chondrichthyes > Orectolobiformes > Stegostomatidae > Stegostoma > Stegostoma tigrinum. The sequence continues at coordinate 95,709,207 of NC_081357.1, forward strand.
GTGGTTATTTCTGCAGTGCAATACTCCTGCAGTGTGTGGCTATTTCTCCAGTGTAAAGTACTCCTGCAGTGTGTGGCTATTTCTCCAGTGCAATACTCCTGCAGTGTGTGGCTATTTCTCCAGTGCAGTACTCCTGCAGTGCCTGCTGTAGGATATACAGTGCTAGAACCAATGGGAGTCTGTCTTTGCCTTGCTGGTTGGGGGATCAATATCAGTCATGGCCTGGAGAACCCACAATATACTGTCAAGGGATCTTTAATATGTTTGGCAAGGTGATAGGCTCTGGATTTATTGTCTCATTTGACAGACAACTACTCTTACAGTGCAGTATTCCCTCATGACTGCACTCGGACTGTCGGTCCAGAACTGTCAACCTCTAGAACAAGAGGTGATCACACAAGCTTCTGACTCTGAGCTGTCCATTCTTACATCTCAGAGCCACAACAAACACTTCAATCTCTGTGAAATCCTTTGCATGACCTTCCACATTTAAGGGACACTGTGAATGTGTTCCATTCCTGTTACAGCAATAAACAGGATTTGAAAGTGTTGAAAAGCTCCTCTTTCATCACATGAAACAAATGACTTACCAGAAGTCACATGTTGGCTGCTAGCTGCTCAGGAACTAGCAGTTGTCTCCTTTGTCATGGAACATGTGGGTATTTGCAACAACATGGGGATATCTGACCAATCAATGCCCACAATCCACTACCTGGTCCCCTGTTAGTACCCGTCTGTAACTTCTATGCACTCACATGATATGGGTGTCACTGACTTGGCCGGTATTTATCACCCGTCCCCAGCTGCCCTACACAAGGCAGTAATGAGCTGTCTTCTTTAATCCCAGCAAACACCCAGGCAAGTGGGGAGTATTCCATCACACTCTTGACTTGTGCCTTGTAGTTGGTGGACAGGCTTTGGGAAGTCAGGAAGTGAGTTACTCGCCACAGTATTCCCAGCCTCTGACCCATACTTGCAGCCTCAGTGCTTACTCGTATTTATGTGCCGCTCCAGTTCAGTTTCCAGTCATTGATAACTCCCAGGATGTTGGTAGTGGAGAATTCACAATGTTCATTCAAAGTCAAGGGAAGGTGCTTTGATTTGTCCCTTGCTGACCATGCCAGGCATTTATGAGGTATGAATGTTATTTGTTGTTCGACCTGACACTGGATATTGTCTACGTTTTACTTCATGTGAATGTGTGGTGCTTCAGTATCTGAGGAATGACAAATGGAGCTGAACATTGTGGAATCCCTGCACAGACTGTGAACCCAATTCAGCACTGACCGTGACCCCCCCTTCTGCACTGACCGTGACCCCCCCACACAGACCGTGACCCCCCACTCTGCACTGACCATGAACCCCTTCCCTGCACTGACCATGAACCCCCACTCTGCACTGACAGTGACACCCCCTGTACTGACCATGAACCCCCACTCTGCATTGACCGTGACACCCCCTGTACTGACCGTGACCCCCCCACTCTGCACTGACCGTGACCCCCCCACTCTGCACTGACCGTGAACCCCCACTCTGCACTGACCATGACACCCCCTGTACTGACCGTGACCCCCCCACTCTGCACTGACCGTGACACCCCCTGTACTGACCATGACCCCTCCCTGCACTGACCGTGAAACCTCCCTGCACTGACTGTGACAACCCCTGCACTGACCGTAACCCCGCCCTGCACAGACCATGACCCCTCCCTGCACTGACCGTGACCCCTCCCTGTACTGACCATGACCCCTCCCTGTACTACCGTAACCTCTCCCTGCACAGACCGTGACCCCTCCCTGTACTGTCCATGTCCCGTCCCTGTACTTACCGTGACCCCTCCCTGTACTGACCATGACCCCTGCCTGTACTGACCGTGACCCCTCCCTGTTCTGACCGTGACCCCTCCCCTGCAATGACCATGACCCCTCCCTGTACTGACCATGACCCCTCCCTGTACTGACCATGACCCCTCCCTGTTCTGACCGTGACCCCTCCCCTGCAATGACCATGACCCCTCCCTGTACTGACCATGACCCCTCCCTGTACTGACCGTGACCCCTCCCTGTTCTGACCGTGACCCCTCCCCTGCAATGACCATGACCCCTCCCTGTACTGACCATGACCCCTCCCTGTACTGACCATGACCCCTCCCCGTACTGACCATGACCCCTCCCTGCACTGACCGTGACCCCACACCATCAATTGTGTGACACAGCTCACAATATCCCATGTCAATGAGACTCCTTATGGATTCTGCTCACTGCTTCTGGGGACAGTCGATCCCTTAAATCGACATTACTGCGATAGAGAGAGTTCAGGAGCCACTCTGACAAACTGGGAGTGTTGGTGCTATCCTACATCCAGAAACTGTCTAACCCCTTGGGGTGGCGTTGTTTGGTTCCAAATGTGATGAGGTGCAAATCAGTCATTTTTTCAGCTAGTCATCACCACACAGAAAACACAAATCACAGTTACAATTACCGTCAATAGCGTGTGTCTTAGCCATGTGTGTCCGTCTGTCTGTCAGTGTGTGTATGCGTGTGTCTTTATGTGTGTCTGTGTGTGTGCATCTATGAGTGTGTTTATATGAGCCTGTGTGTATCTGTGTCTGTATGAGTGTGTCTGTGCGAGTGTGTGCGTGTCTGTCTTTGTGCATGTGTAGTGCCAGTATGTGCGTGCATGTATATGTGTGTCTGTGTCTCCGTGTGCGTATGTGTCTCTGTGTGCTTGTGTGTGAGTATGTGTATATGTTTATGCATGTGCGTCTTTATGTGTGCCTGTGTGTATGGGTATCTGTGTATGTGCGTATGTTTGTACAGGTGTATGCGTGAGTGCGTGTCTGTGAGTGTGTGTGCTTCTATGTCTGTGTGTGTGTGCGTGTCTTTCTGTGTGTGCGTCTATCCTTGCCAGTGCATGTGCATGTGGACATTTGTGTGTGACCCTATCTTTGCAAATATGTGTATATGCTGATTTTGTGTATCTCACTGTATGCTGTGTCTGTGTGTGCATGTGTATGTGTACGCGTGTGTGTGCATTTGCGTGTGTATGTATGTGTCTGTGTGTGTGCATATGCTGACTGTATGTCTGTCTCTGTGTACCTGTGTCTTTGTGTATGTGCGCATGCTGACTGTGTGTGTGTGTGTGTGTGTGTGTGTGTGCGCGCGTATGTGTGTGTGAGTGTCTGTGTGTGTGGGTGGGTGTGTGTGTGTGCATGTGTATGGGG